>NC_060130.1:90968211-91271241 GCF_021461395.2 Schistocerca americana
TTTCCCAAGTCAGATAATGTAGAGCTCGAACCGACCAGATTCAGACGTTTCTCTGGAAATATACAACGTACATTAAAATAAAACGTACGGAACAAAACATTAATTAAACTCTACAAATTAAGAGCGTTACGTTTGCTGCTTGGACACTAATATTTGATCAGGTACGACGAATCGAATCATCAGAGATGATGTTCCTCTGCTTTGTAGTGGGATATTCATTGTTGGGCGATAAAAGAAATGAGGATATTAGAGGACTAAAAGTTGAACCTATTACAAATATAAGTGAAAAATATCGTCCGATTTGGAAAGACATTACGCAACGCATGTCTTCTGTTAGAACAACTAGAGCGGAAATACAATATAACCGTACTGGCAAGAGAAACGTTGGACGTCCCTTAAAGAAATGGCGTGAACAGTTCTGAGACGGAACAGACCAAAAGGGTTAATCGTTGAAGATGATGATTATGAAGATGAGACATTTATACAGAATGGACCGTGTAAATGACCACCGTGTAGCCATATAAACTTTTTTTCATGTTTTGGTTACATATACACAACCTGTTGACAAAGTCCACATCATAACGTTTATCGTGAATTTGACCTATGGAGCAAGTAACTAACTAATTCAATATTCCTCTACGTGCCATAACATGTTATAAGATGGTTACTCTTCCGGCACCGCTCAAAGGAAATAAGTCACAAATTTTACACAAGGTAGAAAAAAACGTACGCAAAGTGCTGAAATGAAATTTTTAAGAGTGATAAAGGATTACAAAAATCAGGTACAATTAGAAATGAAGGTTTCAAAACAAAATTTCAGATAGGTAGTGTACAAGAGAAGGTAGAGTAATACACATGAAGATAAAACAAATACCTGCAGAGAATGGATCACGGAAGGCTGTTTATAAAGTTCAAAAAATGTCAAGCCAAAGTAGAGAAGATACGTTGTCAGATAAAGGAATAGGTGAGCACGGTAGCAGCCGCGCGAGATTAGGCGAGCGCTCTAGGGGGCTGCAGTCTGGACTGTGCGGCTAGTCCCGGCGTGTGTGTGTTTGTCCTTAGGATAATTTAGGTTAAGTAGTGTGTAAGCTTAGGGACTGATGACCTTAGCAGTTAAGTCCCATAAGATTTCACACACATTTGAACATTTTTTTGAGCACGGTAGCAGTCAATAAAAAGCCTAATATGGAATGCGAAGAGGGAGAATAACTTTGTACGACACTTTCACAAATACCAGACTGACGCTATACCTTTTCCAAGCGGCATTAATGTTATAATTAGTACGATTGTACAGATTACAATAGATTCAATCCTCAAAAATATATTTGCAGAATTATTAAGCGGTTCTCTGTGAACAGACTATCCCAAATTTTGTGCAGATGATACCCCACAGCTAGCAAATATTTGTAAACAGGCGTATTTCAGAATTGCCAAAAGCTGATGATAAATAAATCTTAATCAGTTAGTGGGTTTGATGATATGGTCATCTTCAGCTATTTCCCGACAGTATTAAAATACTTCGTAATGCCAATAACCAAATGTATTGATATAGTTAATTACTCTTTGTAGACTGTCATAAACTGATTCCATCCTTCTGTGTCTAGAGCTCTCTGCGCACTCACCTGACATACTTCAGTAGCTTAAGGTCAGTATTGTAGCACACGAGAAGGGGTAAGTAGATAGGGCAGCATGATCCAAGTATTTAGTTTTCATATTGATGGAAATTTAAACAGGACGAAACATATCATGGAGCTTCTTAAACAGCTCAGTTCAACTTTTACTCTCCGTATAGTTGCTAGATTTCAAAACAAACATATTTCCACTCATTTACGTCTTATAGCATTACATTTTGGCGTAACTCACCGCTTAGAAAGAAAATATGAATTGCCCAAAAGCGACCAGTAGAATATTTCAGCTGCTCTTTGAGGAATGAGGCATTCTGACCATACCTTCAAAGTGCATATACATATATCCGTTAAATAATTTCACTTCAGATAATCCATCACAGACTGAAATGAGTAGTGATGTTCACAGCTACAACACTAGGAGAAATAATTATCATCATTAGTTACTTCGATAACACCGTGTACGAGCCCCTCGTGTCTAAGTATGTGTCCTATGCAGTTGGCCTTCGTCTGAAGAATTGTATTAAGAGCAGTTTCCTTCTCTGCTAGTCTTCTCAGTACATCGTCGTTTGTCACCCAATTTGTCCACTTGACATACCCTATTCTTTTCCAGCAAAACTTTCCAGGTATTTTTTCTGCATTTTTCTCATGGTACGAATCTCTGCCCCGCACAGCGCAATGCTCCAGATTTAGTACTTCACCAATTTCAAAATTCAAAGCTCAACTAGCTGGTCAGCAGAGTCCTCTTCTTGTTGCATGCGGCTTTGCCCATGGCGATTCTTGTTCGAATTTCATTTGTGCAATGAGCATCGTTTGTCATATACAGTCAAAAATATCTTTGATCAATGTAAAATGTCTGGCAATAGATCAATCAGAGTTTATTCAAACTAAAATTGTTTGTTGAAATCAACTCCTAAAACTGGTTCAAATGGCTCTGAGCACTATGGGACTAAACTGCTGTAGTCATCAGTCCCCTAGAACTTAGAACTACTTAAACCTAACTAACCTAAGGACATCACACACATCCATGCCCGAGGCAGGATTCGAACCTGCGACCGTAGCGGTCGCGCGGTTCCAGAATCAAGTCCTATTCTGTACTAGAATTGTTCATAAAAATTATTATCACAGGTAATATAGAAAAGAAAGAAGTTACGCTTACTGTTTGTTATACAGGGTGAATCATGTGTTGATCGAAATATTAAAGCAAGTGTGATTTTTTAAACAGAACGACATACTTTCTTTAACGACACCCGAATGCGATTGAGAGGACGTGTACAGTGACATAATGCTCGTCAATTCTGAGAGTAAAATTCTTTGCAAAAGAATCCGAGACATATCCTAAAAATCAAATCCAAGTCGGCCGCAGTTGGCTATTGTCCCGTAAAAACCCTCTTACCTGGCTACGTCGTTGTGTCAAGCTTTTCGACTGTTCACGTAACTAGCAAGACGAGTGCCGTCTATCGGCAGTTACCTCTGCTTCAACATACAGGCCGACATGAGAAGAAGTTAGATGTGCTACGAGAGCGTCTGAAAAGTAATGCCTCCGAATTTTTTATGAGAAGACTCGTAAAGCTTTTTTTAAATAAAAGAAGCTTTATTAATATTCTGCATCTCTATTCTTCTTGTCTACATTCTTATTTATCCACACATTTATCCAGGCGGCGAACAAATTTCTGCCAACGAGAGACGAGTTTGTTCACACCGTCATTGTAGACTGTTTGACTTTGTTGAGGGAGCCACAACCTCACCTCTGGTTGCATCGTTTCATTCCAATTAAATTGAAATCCTCGAAGGTTTGCTTAAAGTTTGGGAAACGGACGAAAATCGGATGAGACCAAGACGGGACTGTATGGAGGATGATCGGTGAGAGTCGAATTGCTGAAGATGTCGCAGCGCTCGTCTGTGGTATGCAATTGTCATGCTTAAGGAGAAGGTGTTCCATATGTCGACGAACTCTTCGAATTCGTGTTTTCAGTTTTCTGAGTGTCTCTCATGCAGCAACATAGTTACGTTACACAAAATAATGGGTGGGCTCACCTAAAGAAGATCCCTGAAAATCATGAGAAAACATTGCAATGTTGCTCACTAACTCACGGCTTGATAGTGTCTTCTGCAATCCCTCAAACTCTTCCCTTACAATTGATTCTGTAGTCATATCATTCGAACATATATTGAAATAAGCATTCAGAGCCTGGTAGGACTTCCATACTGCTTGCACTACTCTTGGGCAACAGCTGACAGTTCTGCTGATTCTTTAGAGACTGATGATACAACTCATACAGCTTGTTAAAAAAAATACAGTATAATTTACACCAGGAACCTCTTCGATTGCATCAGCAACCCTCAATTCAATTCGGTGACACAAACAATACCATTTCAATAGTTTGTTGAACTGAATTCCTACCTAGCATTACACTAGCACAATCACTGCATGCTCCAGTCAAACTATCATTCAAATAACTCGAAGAAAAACCGTGTTTCGAGAGACATGTCAGAAGTTCTACTTCTGTTGTTTCTGTATCTATTCTTTTAAGTTCAATAATATCCAAGAAGACGGTATTTACCCAGCCATCACTGATTCCAGGCCTTAAATACTCTATTAAAACTGATTGTAAGCAACAGATGTAGACTTCTCAATGAGTAGAGGGGCTTTGGAATTATTGGATATTATAGACAGACAGACCTTCTTCTCATAGTATCCGGAATGCAGTCTATGATGTTGGCACAGCTGAGTTTACTATGCAATGTTCTGGCATTGTGGAGACCATTTTGAATTTGCAAATCAACAAGGTTGTGAAAGTCTAAATATGGTTTGTTATTCTTTGCTACAAACTGTGATGTGGGTAACACTTTCCTTGTACTTTCAAAAATGTCTTTCTGCTGTTCAACTACAAGGCTTTCTATAACATTGCCTTGTCTTTCTTTTCGTAGTCTGCATGCAGTTAAATGGACTTCGGAATTCCTATTTTTATCATTTTTTTCTCTGTGATGTTAACTGAGCTTGTTTACTTCCACATACTGGGCCCACCGAAATACTATTCCATTCTTTAGGAATGTACACTACCTGTAATTTACTCACTCCAATATTCTGCAAATCTTCACACACTGAACAACCCTACTCGCCTTTCCTACTCGCTAACCACTCGTATTTCGTCTTAAATTCTTTCCATGTACTATCGTTCGAACAAACAAGATAATTACATATGTTTTGGGAATCCAAATAACAAGGAATTACTTCGCACGATTGGCTGTTATCTTCCATTATACCTTTTCTGGTACTACTACGCGTATATAAAGTAGATGGACCGTTCTCAGCTTCACGTTTTTTCGAAACGCACAAACCATCTTCTGTAGCTGAGTCCCCCAAAACTAGATTTACTGAAGTAATCTACTACACTGCGTTACATCCTAAAAATTACACCTTTTAGTTACTAGTACAGTTTACACACTTTTCACTTAAAAATATAATATGCCACGAATTAAAACGGCAAAGTGATACGTAGAACCGAAGGAATCAAAGAGCTGCTCATTACAACGCCTATAACTTCACTGAAAAGAAAACTGAACAAGACCCGTGCCGGCCGTGCAGTGGCTAACGATTAATGCTGTCAACAATCGGACTGTACACGCATAAAAAAAGCACGACAATGACTCGAAATAATAAATGGGTCTACTGTAATAATGTCATAACAGAGGGTCAGGTCAGGAGCCGACATTCGATATTGTGGTTGGATCACTGCAGATTGCAATATCAGCATAAGGAAGCGCGAAGTGTTTTTGTTTTACTTATATCTTATCTTACAGATTAGGAGTCATGTTTTATTGTATTCAAATGGCTCTAAGCACTATGGGACTTAACTTCTGAGGTCATCAGTCCCCTAGAACCTAGAACTACTTAAGCCTAACTAACCTAAGAACGTCACATACATCCATGCCCGAGGCAGGATTCGAACCTGCGAGCGTAGCGGTCGCGCGGTTCCAGACTGTAGCGCCTAGAACGCTCGGTCACAATGGCCGGCTTTTGTTGTATTATTACCCTTCAGGCGCTCGCGCAATTTGAAGCAACATTAGCGCTCGCACCGGCGGCATTTACACCGCCACGAATTGATTTCCGTTTTCGAATACCCATACATTATTACATCGGGCTACAGAGTCAAACCAATCAGTGACAAGGTGACGCGCCATAAGGTGAGTCGATACATAACCAGGTATTACCTGAGAATGAAGCGACTAAATAGTTATATACTGAAGAGGCGGTGTAAATGGCGCCAGGTGGTGAGCGCCCGAAGGCTGAAGAATACAACACCAGCTTACTGAAGAAGGGAGTTCAGACGGTCTTATCACGTGATGCGATGTGATAAGTCGAGTCGACATCGGATGTGCAACGCCGCGCAGCGCCTCTCAGCGCACGACTACCAGGAGTGCAGCAGAGTCTTTGTAGGTGCCCACCAATGCTCCTGTGCGCGCACGCATTTGTGTTAATAATAACAGTAAACAAGAAATGCCGTTCATACAGAGCGCGCATTTCCTTTGATGTTCCGACACCGCAGGGAACTCTTCCTTATTGCGCAGAACGGCGCGGTTTGACGTCCATACCGGATGGCTGACCCCATACGCCAGATGCTCACTGTTCTTCTTTATTGCGTTGTTTGTCTGGGCCATTTATCAATGCTCAGTTGACTTCACAACTAATATGTTCTATGAGTTATAACTCAGAAATGACGATAATTTAGTTTAGAGAGACGGTGACAGAGAATTACTGCAATAAGAAAATGTTCTCCACGTACATCGCGCTATAGAGTCAAACCAGAGTCAAGGTCACGCGCCATAAGTTGAGCCGATACATAGCCAGGTATTACCTGAGAATCAAGCGCCTAAATAGTTACATATTGAAGAGGCACCCCACGCAAAGAAGTGGAAGGACAGCGTTCCCCCCTCCAATGTGACCCTCGTTAGACTTTACAAGCCACAATTCGGAGTTCTCAGCGACAAAAGGTTGCAACTTGCTTTAGCGAAGCGGGAAAGTCGACAGAGTAATATGAATGACATGTACTACCTCAACCGGTATTGAAAACAGAATAAAAAATTCGGAGGCATTACTTTTCAGTACGCTCTCGTACTTTATTCGGTGAATGTCAAGGAAGTGCTGTCAATCCGTAAAGAAATGTCTATCCTGATAGTCACTGTACGTCACCAGAACGAACAGGCAACTTCAACATCAAACACAGGACGGTGTGAACGACACCAACTGGCAGAGCACAGGAAGAAGCTGTTCTGGCTGCGATGCTAACCAATCCGCACGGTGGTAGGAGACGGAATGTGGGGTCGACCAGGATGCACCAGAGGCTAGCTATGCGGTTCTTCCATATACACCGATCAGACAGAACATTATGACCACCGACCTATTACCGGTATAAACACGTTCAGGCGACAGCAACGTCACCTGGAGAGCAATGACACACACACAATGCATGTAGTCTCTGTCAGCGTGCTGCCCGTGTGTAAAATGGGGAAGGCGCGCTATCTGTCAGTTTGACAGAGGACAGAGTGTGACGGGCCAAAGGCTCGGCAAGAGCATTTCGGAAACTGCACGACTCGTCAGGAGTGCTGTGGTGAGTGTCTTGAACGCGTCGTGAAACGGAGGTGAAACCACGTCCAGAAGTTGGGCGCCACACCTCATTACATCAGACCTTAATGCTGGGCAGAATACGAGTGTGTCTGAACACACAGTCCACAGAAGACTCCTAACTACGGACCTCCGTAGCCGACGACCCGTGCGTGTGCCAATGTTAATACCTCGACGGCAACTACGGCTGAAATGGGCACGTGACCATCGATACCGGACATTGGTGCAGTGGCAGAGCTTAGCATGGTTTGATGAATCCCGGTACCTTCTTCATCATACCGATGGGAGGGCGCGAATCCGTCGTCTTCCAGGGGCACAGTTTGACACTTGTACTGCGGGATGGAGATAAGCTGCCGGCGGCTCCGTTATGCTCTGGGAACATTCGTGTTGGCGTCAGTGGGTCCAGCGGAGCTCGTGCAAGGCACCGTGATGGCCAAGAAGTATTGTTGACTGGTTGCAGACCGCGTGCTCCCCTTCAATATTATCATTTTTCCCAACCGCAGTGGCATTTTTCAGCAAGATAACGCGCCACTTCACAAGGCCAGGGGTGTGATGGACTGTTTCGAGGAACACAGTGGCAAGTTTGAATTGACGTGCTGAACCCTCAACTCGCCAGATCTGATCTCAGTCGAACACATCTGGGATGTGATTGAACGAGACGTCAGAGCGCATATCGCCCCCCCCCCCCCCTCCCCTCCTTACCCAAAATTTACAGGAATTAGGTGAGTTGTGTGTGCAGATGTGGTGACAACTCCCTCCAACCACCTGCCAAGGCCTCGTTGCTCCCATGCCACGAAGCGTCGCCGCCTATTAGGTAGGCTGTGCGCCCTAAAACACTAATCATCATCATCATCAACATATTAGGTAGGCGCTCATTGTGTTCTGGCTGATCAGTGTAAAGACTGACCTGAGTCATTTCTGTTAGTGTAGTTTCCAGGCAGCGGTTGGCGCACCGGAAAGATTACAGAACAGTTGTCCGACGGTCTTGTGATCGAGTTCCTAAGCGGAAACTTTTATTTTCAAGTTGCGAGTTGATTGAAATGCGAACACCGTACTAACACTCAGTATATTGCATATTTTAATATCTTTGCAAAAGGAAAGGCAAATGAGTATTTGGGGCTACAAATAAATTTCCAGGAAGGGATTGTATGGCATACACGAGAACTTTGTATATAAAATTAGATACTTTTCTTAATCTACAGTTGATGATTTAGACATGCTGGCGTCATATTCGTTGTAAATACAGTGCAAGAAGTAATTTTCTCGGCACACGCTATAAATGCCACATTTTTACAATTGCATGGTTGTTTTAAAGTTTCTACACAACAACAATCTCGGTTTAATACCACAAAAGGCTCTTTCTCATCGCACAGTTCGACAGCAAACCACGCGTAACACATAATTTCGCCAAATATTGGCAAGGATAGCGGGTGACGTATAATGGAATATACACCCATATTCAGAAGAATCAGAACACTTTGAACGGCTAGAGATAAGACGTGCATATTCACAAAACATGTACATTAGTATGTTCTGCAGAAATGATTAGCATTTCGGTCACCTCGGTTCAGCATGTGTCCTGTTGCCTAGTAGGCACAGGGTCCGCCACGGGCCCTGATAACTTTTCCATACGTGATGGCATGGACGATTATAAGGCGCGAATGGCGTTCTGTGGTATAGCCATCCATACTGCATTCAGCTATTTCCAAAGTTCATCTGCGGTGGTTGGCATTTGGTCACAGCGCTGCACCCGTCGTTTCACCATATCACACACATTTTCGACTGGCGCATAGTCTTGCAATCTGGCGGCCAGAATCACGTTTCCGTTCTGAAATATGTGGTCGTGCATTGTCTTGTTGAAAAATGGCGTCTGGGGTGTTGTGGAGAAATAGTATGCCTACGGATCTCAGGATGTCATTCGCGTAGGTCACACTGGCCACAATGCTCTGGACACGCACCAGCTGTGGTTTGTGGTTGTACCCAACAGCACCCCTCACCATAACGCCTCAAGTTGGCGCTGTATGTCTTGTCCAAATGCAGTCACTGTGTTGCCCCTTCCCTGTCTGCGGCGAACCAAAATGCGGCCATCATTTACAAATAAACAGAACTGGGATTCCTCCGAAAACATTATCTGATATCATATCAGTTCTCTCCCCAGTGACGTCGTTCCATACACCATTGCCGTCTTGTATGTTTCTACACATTCGTCAAAGGAGGTGGAGAAGTCGAGTACGCGCACGTAACCCATGCCCTAATAAACCGGCCGGTGTGGCCGAGCGGTTCTAGGCGCTTCAGCCTGGAACCGAGCGACCGCTACGGTCGCAGGCTCGAATCCTGCTTCGGGCATGGATGTGTGAAATGTCCTTAGGTTAGTTAGGTTTAAGTAGTTCTAAGTTATAGGGGACTGATGACCTCAGCTGTTAAGACCCATAGTGCTCAGAGCCATTTGAACCATGCCGTACTAAACGGCGACAGACTGTCACCCCTGATGGTGTACGATGTTTTACATTGTTCCACTGTTGGACCAGGACCGAGGAGGACACATATCTGTCCTACAATGCCATTCCGATGAGGTGTCAATCTTCTCGGGGAGCGGTGTGGATGGAACGACCTGACCCATCTCGTCGTGTTCTATGGCCTTCCCTGAGCCATTCTGCACACACCTTGTAAGTAGGCTGTTTATGTTTTCTCTATGTAAGTAGGCTGTTTATGTTTTCTCTATGTAAGTAGGCTGTTTAGGTTTTTTTATGGTAGCGCCACCTCTGTATGAAAATCACTGGCTGTGCTGTGTGCAGTCTGTGGCTGCTTTGCATTGTTGTAATACTCGCCATTGTAGTGTTAGGCAGCTGGTTGTGAACAGCGCGTAGCGTTGCGCAGTTGGAGGTGAGCCGCCAGCAGTGGTGGATGTGGGGAGAGAGATGGCGGAGTTTTGAAATTTGTCATGAACTGCTATATTTATTTATGATGATATCAAGGTAAATACATTGTTTGTTCTCTATTAATATCTTTCATTTGCTAACTATCCCTATCAGTAGTTAGTGCCTTCCATAGTTTGAATCTTTTATTTAGCTGGCAGTAGTGGCGCTCGCTGTATTGCAGTAGCTTGTGCAGCGAAGATTTTTGTGAGGTAAGTGATTTGTGAAAGGTATAGTTTAATGTTAGTCAGCGCCATTCTTTTGCAGGGAATTTTGAAAGTCAGATTGCGTTGCGCTAACAAAATATTGTGTGTCAGTTTAAGCACAGTCGTGTATAATTGTTCAAAGGGGACGTTTCATATGTCGACCCTTAGCCGAGGATACCTCACTGGAATCTTCTGATTTTTTTCTTGTAGTTTGTGTAATTAGTGTAGATTATGTTTATTGATAGCGCGTAATCATAGAGAGAATTTCCTTGGTAGTTGTAGTTTTTCATTGTTGTACAGTAAAACAGTTGTGGCATGCATGTAGATTTGCAGCAAGTTTTTCGCAGCTGCGCTTGCAATTAACTAAATATTATTTTCAGTGCTATGTTAATGTGTTCTCTTATTTTTGCTCTTCAAATTGTGTTTTTCTGTGTTGTCGTGTGAAATACTGTGACAATAATGGCGTGTGAAAAACGTAATACTAGGCTCCAAAGTAAACTGAGAAATGACAGTGAAGACGAAAGCAGTGTGTTAGCGCCGCAGAGTAATGAATTAACTAATGTTCAAAGTAGTAATTTGGTAATTGCGCATAGGGAAATGGAGCGGGCGGCAAACAATGGTGTAGACAGTGAAGCAGGTAGTGAACAGGGAAGCGTTATCGATCGATTGGTCGGCAACAGCTCGCCTCAGGAATCGGGAATGACAGAACACAATATTGCAAATACTGCAGACTCAGGTTTTGGGTTCCCACCGTTTTCTCAAATGAGTCAAGACACATTTTCCACTTGTCAAAATGTGAATGTTGCCGGTGCAACTTCACTGCCGAAAAGCACTGTGGAACATGTTTCAGACACCAGTGCATTGTTATTACAATTAATGCAACAAATGGGACAAAAGCTTGAAAAGTTAGACACAATGGAACAACACCAGAGACAAACACAGCAACAGTTAGACACAGTGGAACAAAATCTCAAAAAGTTAGACACAGTGGAACAAAATCTTAAAAAGTTAGACACAATGGAACAAAATCAGAGACAAACACAGCAACAGTTAGACACACTGGAACAAAATCAGAGACAAACACAGCAACAGCTTCAAAAGTTAGACTCATTGGAACAAACTCTTGAACAAACGCGTGAAGATTTAACTACTGAGTTACATAACATTGAATCGAAATGTCAAAAAGTCTGTAATGACGTAAAAACTCAAATTTGTGAGCATTTTCAACCTATTTTTTCGCGTCATGAAAATGTATTACAGAATCACGAAGCAGCCATAAAAGAACTGCAAACTATTGTTCATGAAAATCATGAGACCTTGCAAGCTAAAATTGACTCAGTTGCATCTACCGATTCGGTTACGCAACTTGCAAGAACTCAGGAAAACTTAAAGGACACAGTAGATACCCTGAAAATTGGTTCAGAAAGACACATGGAGGAAATAAGTACACTATCGGAGAAAGTAGCCGAACTTTCGGATCAGGTCACTAACTTATCTACAAAGGTAGATGATGATCTGAATGACACAAGACCTGTAGCCTTCACTGACACAGAAGAGTATGAACAAATAAGAAAATTCAAACAAAATCAGAATCAAATTAATACACAACACCAAAGAGAAATCCGGGAAGTACAAGATCAGCTGACACAGGTAATACAAGAATTATGTACTTCAGAGGACACTCGCGCTCCAACACGGGAAGAGGGACTTAGAAACACGGAAAAGTCACAAAATAATAACACAGGGCATTTCGGAAGTTATGAAAGAAATTGGCAATGTGCACCAAATTTTGAGATGCAACGGCCGACACGATCTAATAATGACCGATATGCGACTCGCCGACATGATGATTTTGACTATAAGCTGTTCATTACTACACGTAAATTCAAAACATTTAAGAATTCTGGCAACGACATTCATCCACAAGCATGGCTCCATCAATTCTCTCATTGTTTTCCTCCCAACTGGTCGTTAGAACACAGATTAGAATTTATGTGTGGCTACTTAGAGAATGAACCAGCTGTAAGAATGCGATCGGTCATTCACGATTGCCACAGTGAAGGAGAATTTTACCATGCCTTCCTCTCAGCATATTGGTCTCAAGCCACACAAGACCGAGTAAAACATGGCATCATAATGATGAAACATTTCGAACAATCTGAATTCTCCAGTCTTGTGAAATATTTTGAAGACATGTTGCACGAGAATCAGTACCTGTCAAACCCATACAGCCCCTCAGAACTCATCCGCATTTGCTTACTCAAATTGCCTGAACATTTACGACATATTATTTTAGCAGGACGTTGCAAAGAGGACATTGAGGCTTTTCAGGGACTGTTACAAGAACTGGAAAGTGACACTGACAATCGCGGAACGCGAAAACAAGGACACAACAATTACAGGTCACATCCGTCACAATTCCGTGACGACAGAAACAATAACTGGACACGACAGGTCTATTCTTACAACGCAAATCGTGACCAAAATAGACACCACCCGTACGACAACCGTTGGCAGAGTAATAATAGTTACAGAGAAAGATCGCATTTCCGTAGTAATGACTATCACAGAGACAATCAGAGAAACAGACAATATGGGAACCAAAACAAGTATTATCAAGGGAGGCAGAATAACTTCAGACGCAACAGTTCGGCGCAGAGTTACGATTCAGGGAGAAATTCTCCACCACATGACCGACAAACAAGAAACTATGTAAACTACCGACAAAACGACAGACGTGAATTTCATCAGAACTGGCGGGATTCTAACAGAGCTGGGCCCTCTCGGAAAGGCGAATTTGTAGAAGTTAGGTCTCCTAATCCCAATAACAGCGCGCGCCAACAAAGAGACAGACAATGACTCGCACAGCAGGCAGCTGCGTGCGGCCGCTGGCTCAGGGAAAAATAACAAAGACGCTAGCCTTGAGAAAAGATTTAGCATTCTTTACCGATGTAAACAACATGATAATTGCTTTGAAGTTGAAAGTCTGCGTACTAGGAAGAGTAAAGGATTGCACCACACTTCACATGTAAAACCGATTATTGAAAGATAATCTGCTTTTTAACTTAGTCTTTGCCATAAAATTTTTCGCTTCACATTACTAATATGCATTGCCAGACTTAGAATCTGTTAACATACAACAATGTTTGAAGTTAAATATCCAATCAAGAACCAAGAGAACTTACTTAAACAGAAATGACGAATGCATTGTTATAGTGAACAGACGTCACAGTGTTATTGTGTGTGTACATTCTTGCTTGTTAGTTGCACGATTATGGAACGACTATAAGGCTTACATACTTAGAACATTTACCAGTACTGCTAATGAGATTTTAATGCAACAGTTTGGTTTACTCGAAAATATATTCTGGATTTAAAGTAGTTTCTGTGAGATACCAGATGACACAGTGGTTAGTTTATGTGACAGCTACACGATTTTATCACGACGCTACTAATGAGTGACAATATACAATGTTGCTTTTGTGGTGTTTCTGTTTTATATCTGCACAGTTTTTCTGTTTTATTCTGGAAAGTAAAACATGTTTTAGTAGTAACTTTTGTAGTATAGCTACAATGAGACAGGGTTTTCCGTAGCACAACAATACGTTACAGCACAGTACATTCTTCACCACAACAATAAGCGTAATAACTAAGATATCTATACGCAAAGCATTTCACTTTCGTTTATCATGAGGTAAGTACATTGTCTTCTGCAGAACTTAGCTTTCGGAGGACGATAACTACGACACTTCCACAGAGATTATCTTACAGCAAGACGCATATTTAGCGCTACAGGACACGTATTTGAGTGATTAATTTTGTACTTAAAACATTTATTTTTGAAGATTTTTGAATTACAAAGAAAGTTTTCCGTGATACATTTCATTCCATTGCAGTAATCTGTAACACCTGAGGGTATAATTACAATAATCCTCAGGGGGGTATACGCCTAATTTGTGTACCATGTGTTTGGCAACCACAAGGAACCCTAGCTAATATGGTATTTGCTTATACAACTTTACACATCGGTACCATATTTCTCTAACACACAAATTACACAGCTATCTGATCATGTAACTGAGAGATAAATTTTTTTTATTACATCAGTGACAGATGTTTACGCAATTACACAGTTGGATAACTTCACACTTATGAAATTGTATTTTGTCTGTACTTTGTGAAATGCTCATATTTTTTCGGAACCATTGTGATACTATGAGAGCTTTGAATGATGTATTTCGTATGGATTCATGATTTTTAAAGTACGTTTGAGGCAGATGACACTATTGACATGAGCAGAGAATTTTTTTAGGTTTTGAAATTATTGAAGGAAGCTACGACGATTTTGAGATTTGACTGAGGTGTTATGATGTTATTTTTACGACGACGATGTGTATTATGCTGCTGAGGTATGTTTATGATTAATAGACTGAGGCTATATGAGTTATTTGATTATGCTTCATATTTATAATGACGAAATATTGATGAGTGTCGATGGATACGTATATGTGTAATAAGGTAAGGAGTAATGAATAGTGGGTAGGGACTCTTGACCTGTGAAAAAGGATGTTGGAAACCAAGAATCGTACTTTAAGAGTTATGAAATGTGTGTAAATGCGTGAATGTATCACAATGCCGGCGAAAATTTTTTGGACAACGTTATATTCATAGGATTTTCTTTCTACAGATTTGCAACGTTAATTCTTGACCTGTGAAATATTTTTATGTGAGACTGTCACTGTAGCGGATACTGGTGTCGTAAATATTTCCGTAAGAAAGTTAAGTGACCACCTGCACGTAATGCGTCGTGGGCACGCAGCTGTGTCAAACACCTGGAGAACAAGCCATTAGGGTGTGCCTTTCCGGAAGCACAGGTAGAAAAAAAATAAAAAAGGCAGGCCTTTATCCTCGCCATTGGCATTCCTTTAGAGAAAATATTGCAAATGCGACACCCTCATTACTTCCATTAACCTTGCTATTGACATTCCTTTGTAGAAACCATCGCAAATATTACACGCTCATTACCTGAAAACATATGATTACTCGTACCTTGTGGTAATTACTGCAATGCTTATGAATTGATGGGAAATATTCGTACATCTGCACACCTGATTATGACAAGTGTCTTTCTATGAGAGTTGAGAGCTACTAACTTATGAAATGTCACATGACTATTGAATGATATTTTTATGCTTTGCTTTTCGTAGTTGCTTATTTCACTTGATATCTGGTTTCCAGCTGTGTTGCAGCATTGCTTTTATAAAATAAAATGCATTTGCTAATGTGAACACTTTCTGTCAACAGATCTATTAAATAATTATTTTATGATCCACATTCTTTAAAAAAAGAGCACTTGGAAAGGAAAGAACAATAAGAAGGAACTAGTAACAGTAACACATAATTTTCTTTTCAAGTACATGGTAATATTTCCTTTTACAATCAGTTGTTGTGGTGCACCACTTTAATTACATAGATATTAAGATGTGAATATACATTTCCCTTATCTGCATTGTTGTTTTTACTGTAATATCTTTCTGCTTGAGCTTTGTCATGTATAGATATAAGTTTTATATTTTTTATATTTGCTGCTGCTGTTTGCCAGGCATAGTGCTACTGAATTTTAAATTGTGTTACTCTGTTAAGCTAATTTTACTACTGACTTATTTTTCTTGCTACTGTACATTGGCTCATGTTAGTTTTAATGTTGCATTGCTTGGTAATTTATATTTACTGTAGCTTGCTTTGCAATTTTCCATTTTTTTGCATTGCTGTTTGTGTTAATTTGTTATGTGCTGCTGCATTGCCTCATCCCTTAGTTTAGTATCTGAGCTCAGTAGATTTAAGTTAGCTTAAGAGGAGACTATATAAAAACTAACTATTATAAATTTATAAGAAATGCATTGAGAAGCTATCAGAAAATGGTCTGGCAAAATAAAAAGGATACTGTACAGTGGAGAAAAACTATTATTGACAGAGGATGTGAACAGAATACAGAAAGCAGAGAGAAAAACTATTTTTGACAGAGGATGTGAACGAAATACAGAAGGCAGGCTTAGATAGGACTTTTGGGAATAATGATGAATGAAGGGAGATCTCCAAGAAGCAAAGAAAGTTTTGTTTGCAAAATACTGCAATGAAACAAACCCTGTCCTTTCCTTTTGTGTTATCCCACTATGTGTTTGGGTACCCTTGTGTATATATGTTCTTCCTGTCTTTATATGTTTACCTCATCAGACTTTTGTTGTAGAATTTTTCTCATACTCAGCTACATGAACTATGATGAGGAATACTGTTATCCTCAAATATAATTTGCGTTAATAATATGTTATTTACTTTGTAAAGATGTTAGACATTATTAATTCTGTTTTGTTTTAATGCTCATGTGTAAAGTTGATGTTTCAAAAGTTATTCTGATCTTTTATGTATTTACTTATGTCATAATTCCTGTAACACTGATGTATATGTTTATTTCTATTCTTTTGTAAAGCCCCTATTACTACAAACGTTATCTGTATTATTATGTTTTTAATGATGTGTTTTGTACCTTTGTTATTGTATTCTTATGTTATAAAATTGTAATTGTCACCAGTTCATGATATTATTAACTTGTTAGTTACATTTCACTGCACACGTTTCTGTTGGTCATAGTATATGGACAATATGTGAGAAGTAGGGACTGATAGTGTTTGCACGTGTGTTAATGATTCAACAAGGGACTGGATAACAGCATTGCTGGATCTAAGGACAATTTCAAAAAACTTTGTGAGTGCACAAGTGGTGGTTTATGGACTTGCTATATTCTCCGCAAGACTCTTCGATGGTGAATGTGCACCTGCACAATCGCAACAGATGGCTGCTGGCTATCTCTACAAGGACTACAGTGGGTCTGCACCTCTGGTGGCCCACCAATACCATTATTTCTACTAGGACTACAGTGGGTCTACACCTTTGCTGACTCACCAGTACCATTATTTCTGCAAGGACTGCAGTGGGTCTGCGCCTCTGATGGCCCACTAATACCGTGATTTCTACCAGGACTACAGTGGGTCTGCATCTTTGATGGCCCACCAATTGCTACAAGGACTGCAGTGGGTCTGCACCTCTGGTGGCCCACCAATACCGTAATCTCTACCAGGACTACAGTGGGACTGTTCTGTGATGACCTACCTACCAATATTCTTCAAAACGTCGAATGACTCTGCTGTGGGTTTGCTATGTTGTGGCCCATTACCTGTCAGTATGTCAAGAGTCAGCACTGTCTATCCGTTGGAAGGACAACACTACTTCTTCAAGACTGCATGGAAATCCACTACTTCTATGTGCATTTTCTTTTACTGCTCAGACTTTGAGAAAAACTCTGCATTTTTACTGTGATGAACAATGTGGACTGTCTTTATGGACTGTGAGAAATTTTTAGCTTTTGACCAACATTGTATCAATAAGTGTGTGCATTTGATTTCTTTGTTATTGTAATTATGAAAATTTTTTTTCAAATCTGTATTGGCCACTGCCCAATCCAATTTGTAAAAATTTTTGTGGGGAGCATGGGGGCTATGTAAGTAGGCTGTTTATGTTTTCTCTATGTAAGTAGGCAGTTTAGGTTTTTTTTATGGTAACGCCACCTCTGTATGAAAATCACTGGCTGTGCTGTGTGCAGTCTGTGGCTGCTTTGCATTGTTGTAATACTCGCCATTGTAGTGTTAGGCAGCTGGCTATGAACAGCGCGTAGCGTTGCGCAGTTAGAGGTGAGCCGCCAGCAGTGGTGGATGTGGGGAGAGAGATGGCGGAGTTTTGAAATTTGTCATGAACTGCTATATTTATTTATGATGATATCAAGGTAAATACATTGTTTGTTCTCTATTAATATCTTTCATTTGCTAACTATCTATATCAGTAGTTAGTGCCTTCCATAGTTTGAATCTTTTATTTAGCTGGCAGTAGTGGCGCTCGCTGTATTGCAGTAGCTTGTGCAGCGAAGATTTTTGTGAGGTAAGTGATTTGTGAAAGGTATAGTTTAATGTTAGTCAGGGCCATTCTTTTGCAGGGAATTTTGAAAGTCAGATTGCGTTGCGCTAACAAAATATTGTGTGTCAGTTTAAGCACAGTCGTGTATAATTGTTCAAAGGGGACGTTTGAACCTGTTGCACTGCCCTGCCGAAATACTTCGTGCCACATGAGCAGCAATTTCCCGGATGGATGCATCACATTCTCTCATGCCGATAATGCGCCCTCTTTCAAACTCACTGATTTGACGGTACGGTTCGAGCATTCGTCTGCGAGGCATCCTGCACGTCTGCTCAAGTCACACTGGTAGGTAATCTCGCACCGTGATATCGATGTTGACCATGAACCCGAGGGCCGACATGGTTCAAATGCCAATAATTTCTTCATAACATACTACTGTACATGTACTGTGAATATAAAGGTCCTGTCTCTAGTCGTTCAAGGTGTTATGGTTTTTCTGAACATGGGTGTATTTCGATGTAGTCTTGTCGGGATGTGATTTCCTTTTCTCTCTCGACGAGACAAGAGCAGTTTTGAAGGTTTCTGGTCAAATTCTCGAGCTGACGATAAAATTGGATATCGCAGGATTGCACTAGCGTAGTGTTTACCAAGGGGGAGGGAGGAGGAGGGGAGAAATCACTTTAATATTGCGCGATGGCAATTCTTCTTCACTTTGAAATATCTCAACGTATAATTGTGAATTTTTTTTGTCCTCCCCGCGAACCAGTTAAGAGAAGATTTTTTTTTGCCACACATAGAGTTTCATCACATCAAATACAATATAGCGAGAGTTGTCTCGGTTTATTTTTAGTGTAAATAACGTAAAACCTGAAATTAAAAAAATACTCCCGCACAGAGATTCGAGGTCACGACCGTCGGGTTCCCCCTGCGTCACTGGCCGCCATGAAGCTATATTAACGTAACTACTCGTGCCTCGTCACACCCGTGCCTAAAATGTTATGTTTTTCTGGAGCTCCTACTTCTGTCAGTTTCATTTCTGGCCGAGCCCTACATATACAATAAATTTGACGATTAAGCGCAGACCCCTTGTTATTAGCATAGGCCCGATAACGTCAGAGCCTGTCATCAAAGCTCTACTACAGCGCAACAGCCGACACTGGCCGCATTGCTTTCCAGTTTTACTACATTTCTCGAAAGGTTTGAACATCAATATTAACAAGTACTACATCACAGTAATAGTCTTTGTGTTATGATAAATATATCGTTCCATTGAAAAAGACTACTTGTTTCAGCATCTCGGTTAATACAAGAGTCCAGAGCATTACATATCCCTCACCATACTATAAATTGCGGAAAACCTCGCTTCAATATTTGAAACCGTTCACGAAATAAAAGAGGTGTTGCGTCTTACGTGACTCATCCTGTATATAACTACATTTCACTAGTAGTGTGCGTAGTATCAAGGATTAATTTGTTCATGTTTAGTATATTAAAAACTGTTGTGTCCGTCAAGTCCAGCAAGTCCTTCGCAATGATTCTTGGCGACTGCGAAGTGGATGGACAAAAGACTGCAAGACTAGCCGAGGAAAATGGTGGTCGTAAGTATTCTTGAGACTCCACAGTAGTTGGAAGAATTCACTGAGATGCTGACAATTCTTCAGTAGCTAATACCCACTGCTCCTCCGCACGTGACGTTGGACGTCGAATGCACCCACTGGCTTGCTAGTACGCGCTTGCTCGCTGAACTAGTGTGCGGTTATCGAGTACTGCAGCGATAAATCGTCAGTTTTGGAAAGAATTTTAACTGTGTACGTTTCGTGACGAGTTTATGGAAGATTAAGATTGCTGAATATAGCAAGAGGAAGGAAAAGAAGACGGTGCTCTGATGAATTGGGAGAAATATACCGTGAATTCGAAAAAACTGCAGACAAGTTGATACAGTAAAAGACAAATTAGTTTTGTAGTGCAGTTGGAACGAACCACAGAACAGCGACTGAAAGCACGAAGTCTGGAACTGGAACAGATGAGCAGCATAAGCCGTCGTTATGGTAGTACGAGGGGCTGCTTCCTACTGGCGAGAGAGGAATTTCGCGGCCCAGCCGAACGTGCACAAGGTGCCATCAGCCAAACAGATGTAACAATCTTACAAAGCTGAAGCAGAGGTTGGTGTGTACTAAGTTCCAGCTTTTTATTATATTGCATGCAACCTGAGAGCAATGCGTGTAGTTACTAACATATTTGCATGAGATTGGATCGAAGTTTGGGCTGTGTTATGATTTTCGATGCAACATTGTATGGTACAGGGGATAGGCAAGCCGGCCGCGGTGGTCTAGAGGTTCTAGGCGCGCAGTCCGGAACCGCGCGACTGCTACGGTCGCAGGTTCGAATCCTGCCTCGGGCGTGGATGTGTGTGATGTCCTTAGGTTAGTTAGGTTTAAGTAGTTCTAAGTTCTAGGGACTCATGACCACAGATGTTAAGTCCCATCGTGCTCAGAGCCATTTGAACCATTTTTTGACGGTCAAGGCACGTGTCGCGCTGGACTGTGCGTGTTCAGCACGGACCAGGCGTCAGTGCGCGTTGCTTACGAGTAGTGCACACTTGGTATTTGCATTCAGAGGCCGAGGCCGGTGTGCAAGGAAAGACCTAACAGAGCCCCAAAGAGGGCACATTGTGAGTTCCAATGGTTCAAATGGCTATGAGCACAGTGGGACTTAACATCTGAGGTCATCAGTCCCCTAGAACGTAGAACTACTTAAACCTAACTAACCTAAGGACATCACACACATCCATTTCCAAGCCAGGATTCGAACCTGCGACCATAGCGGTCGCGCGGTTCCAGACTGTAGCGCCTAGAACCGCTCGGCCACATCGGGCGGCAAAATTCCGAAATAATCCAGTACACAGCATACAGACGTGCAACCTACTCGTAGATCACCATAATAATACATGTGTAATCCTATGCAAACACGTTCACAACGCATAAACACGCGAAAATAATGCAGTGCACAGACACTCAGTGCACGTAAAAAATCCAACATATCAGTGACTCGAACCCTGATTCTACTCGATGGAAAGCCTAAATGCACCATATAACACACGGAAACTGTCCAAATGCGGGAGAGGAAGGTTAGGTTAGTGTACTTTATTTATTTTGATTTGGAAACTGACGCAAATTCCTTCATCTGACGCAAATTCATCATATGAAACTGGTCCTAACCTAGCAGTATCATTGAAATTCAAAACAGATTCTACTTTCAACAAATCACACTCCGATTTAATATTTATTGGTTCGACGAAACCATCCTCATTAAATTCAGTTTCTGATTCTGAGGATTCATTGTCAGAGACCGGTTCCTTCATAACGTTTACATAGGTATCCATTTTAGTAGCCTGTTAGCACAACAAACTTTAAATATTCTTGACTTAACTAAATTGCTTGACCTCGACGAATGGTGGCGGCACGGTGTACCAGCTACCGTGATGCGACGCGTCGCAACGGAAAAAAAAGGTTCAAGTGGCTCTGAGCACTATTGGACTTAACTTCTGAGGTCATCAGTCCCCTAGAACTTAGAACTACTTAAACGTAACTAACCTAAGGACATCACACACATCCATTTCCAAGGCAGGATTCGAGCCTGCGACCGCAACGGTCCAGACTGTAGCGCCTAGAACCGCTCGGCCACCCACCTTCCGTCACGATCCAGATTACTTTGGCTGACACCCACTGTTTATTCACCACACTCGCGAGTACATCATAGCTGTGTTCTCGCACTGGTCTCTGCCTGTATCACTATGGTATCCTGTTAGTGCCTACCGAGTTCATCGTTTTCTACCAATCACTTTCACTACTCAATTTCCTATTCATGCCGATGCACCATATGTGGGGCGGCGGATAAAATTTACATTATTACTTTTAGTTGTTATTAGTTTTAGTTTATGTAGTTAGTTAATGCTTGTAGTTCGCCGTCTTTCTCTCGTAAATCTGGTAACTATTTTCGTGGTCAGCCAGAAGGCGATGGAGAACATACTGACCATAGTTTCCAGTCTGCACGTCCTCTTTCTGGTCCAGCCCACTGAACGAAATGTTTCTATTCTCTTTCTTCTTGGCAGTATCAGGTTTAAAGGTTCAAATGGCTCTGAGCACTATGGGACTTAACTGCTGTGGTCATCAGTCCCCTAGAACTTACAACTACTTAAACCTAACTAACCTAAGGACATCACACACATCCATGCCCGAGGCAGGATTCGAACCTGCGACCGTAGCGGTCGCGCGGTTCCAGACTGTAGCGCCTAGAACCGCTCAGCCACTCCGGCGGACCGGCAGTATCAGGATTATGATTATAAATGAAGGTATAGAGTTCCAGTTCATACATACATTCAGTAAGATATCTCACGCACAACAATTTGAAAGTCACTATGTTCAATTGCCAGTAAATCATTCTATCCTAAACAGCACTATGGTCAGTTGACAGGTGACCTCTACGGTACGTTGCTACCAAATTGTCTTTCGCCCTGACTACTAATACTCAAATAAATGTCCGAAATAAATGCTCGCCACAAAATTGGAAATAATGACCACCACTTGCCACACGGATTTGAAGATTTCAAGGACGGCACACTAACAGTTACTGTAGCGAAAATCTAAGCGGTCCAGGATGGTGACAGTCCTCGCGAGTTCACTGTCAGTTATTACAGGAAATGCGCGTATTGTCACAATCCGCCTCTGACGTCAAAAATGGCTCTGAGCACTATGGGACTTAACTTCTATGGTCATCAGTCCCCTAGAACTTAGAACTACTGAAACCTAACTAACCTAAGGACAGCACACAACACCCAGCCATCACGAGGCAGAGAAAATCCCTGACCCCCCCGGAATCGAACCCGGGAAGCCGGACGTGGGAAGCGAGAACGCTACCGCACGACCACGAGATGCGGGCGCCTCTGACGTCATCCGAGGCAGAATGCAATCTGGCGTTTAACAGACGCGGATCTTACAGTGACTGATTGCGAAGTGAACCTCCTTCCTGCCTCTCGGGCTGTATTCATATAGTTATACTCGTATGCCTCAGCGGACGGTCAAGGGCACACCAGCTGTCATCTGCCTTATGCACACGGCAGCAGTCTGAACGATCGCTTTCTCGGACACATAATCTATAATAACAAAGTTATGAATTAATTTAGAATATTCTTAATTTTTACCTGCATTCAGATAAGTTGTTTGAAATCACAGCTCCCTTGAATAAAAACTTTGCCGTCTAGAATTTGTAGAGTGGAACGGACGGTAGATCGTTACTGCTGAACTACAACTTTGAAAGACCTTGTATTGGTTGTTATTAATATTTCGGTCCTAAAATGTGTTATAGCTCCATTACTTAATAAGTTCCCATGTGCCGTAACCAAAATTTCTAGCATTAAAATTACAAGTACTTAATCTACTACAAATGGGTATGTTTTAGTTACAAATTTTGTTTTCATTAAATTACTCGAAAACTATTGGAGGTAACTTAACGTGGTCTCTTAAATATTATTTTTAGTTTGAACTGAAGCATCACAGAAATTTTTACATTTCTAAGTCTAATATTTAGCGCCTTCAATTTTTCATAAAAACGTGGATTCGGACTATAATTATTATTCTATCCTTTTGAAACTTGCAACATTTATTTTTGACAAGCATTGGCACATTGTGACCAAGTTCTGGCTTTCTATCTTTATTATTTAGCGCCACATATTCTTTTCTTAAAACTGTATTTTCATGAAAACTATAGGTTTGATTACTTTAAGACTTGACATTTAAAACGTTATTACATTAAAGTGTATGTTGACAAAGTTTGAATAAGAAATTTCGACTTTTAATTTTACGTTTAATTATGGTGCAGTACTTGTGCGCTACGCGCAGACGCATTAAGGAGACGTGGCGCTACTAGCAGTGAACTGGAGGAAGTCCCGGCACACCCGCTCGCCCCTGTATCTCACAAACGATGGGGCGCAAGACTCAACAAACCGACATTCAGCATAAGGGTGACACGTTCGCGTCTGTCTACAAGAAGCTAACGGGAAGGGAAGTGACATTTTATTTCCCACAAATTTATTTGCAACAATATTTGTGAGACATTGAAATGGTTATTTAAAATGTGGAAAAAAAAAGAAAAACCGGTGGTAAAACCTGCCAGATGCCAAAATTAGAATGCAGCGCACGGTCGGCTCCAGGCATATTACCGCATTTTAGCCCTCCCCTCCCCTCTTCAAGACATAATTAATCTTTTTCACGATGTCCTGCATCCATTACATTGTATTTTCACATATCGCACTTACTCATACTTCTTTTTGAGTGAATACGTCTTTGAGACAAGAGCCAGGTATGCGCCACACGGTCATTGAAACAGAGGAGGAGGAGGAGATTAGTGTTTAACGTCCCGTCGACAACGAGGTAATTAGAGACGGAGCGCAAGCTCGGGTGAGGGAAGGATGGGGAAGGAAATCGGCCGTGCTCTTTCAAAGGAACCATCCCGGCATTTGCCTGAAGCGATTTAGGGAAATCACGGAAAACCTAAATCAGGATGGCCGGAGACGGGATTGAACCGTCGTCCTCCCGAATGCGAGTCCAGTGTGCTAACCACTGCGCCACTTCGCTCGGTTTATTGAAACAGAAATGCAACGTTTACAGCGTAGTGCTTTTTGAGTTATAACTCCAAAATTAATTATGTCAACCAAAGCTGTCCGCAGCTCGTGGTCGTGCGGTAGCGTTCACGCTTCCCACGCCCGGGTTCCCGGGTTCGATTCCTGGCGGGGTCAGGGATTTTCTCTGCCTCGTGATGACTGGGTGTTGTGTGATGTCCTTAGGTCAGTTAGGTTTAAGTAGTTCTAAATTCTAGGGGACTGATGACCATAGATGTTAAGTCCCATAGTGCTCAGAGCCATTTGAACCATTCAACCAAAGCTGAGTTACGTCACATATTGTCGTTCCCTGAGAAGAAGGGAGCACTCGGTGCGCGACATGTAGCAACCAGCACAACTCAGTACTCCATCGTCAACAATATCGTTGTCACTTCTGCTGTACGAAGTGGGATAGCGAGTGACTTCCATACAAATGATTCGTTGAAAGAGAAGCGTATAAATCGCCAGGACCTATTTATTGTGTCCGTAGAACATAAAGGAGAGACGGCTACGGTCGGATATCGAAAAGGCGTCATTTCAGACGTGCCACGACCTCGCTTTTTGTCTCAAAACAAGCAGTTTTGTAAGCACTTTTAGTTATTGTAGCGCAGAGTAACATTTAAATCCTAAATAAAGTTGCTGACACGCAAACAGTGTGAAATACCGTATAAACGGTTCGTGCAGTGCAGTTTAATTGCTTCAGCTCCAAAATAAAGTTTGATAGGTTTCTTCCCGTATGATCTTAATATTAATATCTTCTGGTTATGGTTTCAAGACTGAGGAAGAAAAGGAATGGAGGAGATTTAACAGTAACAGAGAAGAAAGAAAACAATTATTTAGCCGCAACGTCTTGTGTGTGGCGGGCAGTGCAAATCTTACTTATTCTTTATTTATCTATTACGAAATATTTTTCCCAGCGTTACTGCTACAGGTGTTTGAGTTGATGTATAGGAACTGTTGGGCCATTCTGCGCTGACATTTATCTTTACTTCTTTATTATAAAGTATTCTCTTGCGCAGGGGTTTTCAAGCTGACGTAGTTAAATTTAATTGTTGTGTAGGAGTTCGGTAGAAACTGAGTTGGCAACACTGACGCTAGCAAGCTTTGCTATTTTGAAAGGCGCACGCAAGGTCACCAAATCCAGTTCTTTATTTGTCACCTGTTTCACAATGCCGTAGACACTTTCCAGTAAGATACTAGATTTTATGAACTATTTGTACTTTCAGCTTATTCGCATTGTGGTGTCACCGCCAGACACAACACTTGCTAGGTGGTAGCCTTTAAATCGGCCGAGGTCTGTTAGTATACGTCGAACCCGCGTGTCGCCACTATCAGTGATTACAGACCGAGCGCCGCCACACGGCAGGTCTAGAGAGACTTCCTAGCACTCGCCCCAGTTGTACAACCGACTTTGCTAGCGATGGTTCACTGACAAAATACGCTCTCATTTGCCGAGACGATTCTTAGCATACCGTAGCCTTCAGCTACGTCATTTGCTACGACCTAGCAAGGCGCCATTACCAGTTACTATTGATACTGTGAATCATGTACCGCCAAGAGCGACGTTCACTATTAATGGATTAAAGTTAAGTATTCCACCAGCTACGTCCATTTTTTCTAAATTCTAATTTCCTTGTCCTGTTCCAGACCTCACGCCAGCCTGCGTGAGCTAAAACGCGTGCCTTTCGGCTTCCTCCAGTAACATGGTGTTGGCTCTCCTGCCAACCACATTGGCGACGAGGCAATACCGCGTTCTTAACTATACTGCCCTGGTTTACTTGTGTAATGGCTTCGTCACCATCTCCAGATGTACTGTCCGAATTTTATCGCTTACAGAATCAGCAGACGCAGGCCTTACTGGATGCCCTTGGACAGCTCGTCCAGGGTCAACGTGCAATGCAAAACGACGCGGCAGCCGGCGCCCCACCGCTAACACAGCCACAAAACGCAGTTGCACCAACTTTTCGTACTTTTGATGCTGCACTGGAAAGCTGGACGGAGTGGTCACGCCAATTTGGATTCCATCTCGCCGCCTACAGAATTCACGGTAACGAGCGGCAGCCTTTTTTATTATCTTCTGTAGGGGTGCACACGTACCGTGTGATAGTCACATTATTTCCCCGACGCGACGTAGCAACTCTGTCCTACGACGAAATTTTGTCTGCATTAGATGCATATTTCAAAGAATCAGTCAATGTAGTTGCGAAAAGGTGTACTTTCTTTCGTACAAAACGTATGGCAGGTCAGACTAATCCGTAGTGGGTTGCTACGTTGCAAGGCCTTACTAGGGATTGTGCTTTTGAGTGTCAATGTGGACTCCCTTATTCAGATACTATGGTGCATGATGCAATTGCACAGAACGTTTCTGATGTTTGTATACGGGAACAGATTTTGAAACTAGTCAATCCCTCCCTTCAACAAGTGATGGACATATTGGATCGGCAGGACACACTTGACTTTGCTCAGGAATCATTTGAAACTTCGCTACCCATGTTTCAGATTAACCGGACCACTGGGCGAGCTGCACGGAACAGTAAACAGTCCTTGCGCCCAGCAACGCTGCTGCCGACAGGCTCTCAGCCACGTGTACCGCACCGGCAAGCAAATGCAGTGCTAAAATCATGCCCGCGGTGTGCTACTAGACATTCGCGTGAGAATGGCCCGTCACGCCAGGCTATTTGCTTTTTCTGTAATAAAAAAGGACATGTTCAGACTGTTTGCCAGAAAAAGCTCCGATTGGAAGCTCAAAACCATTCCAGGCCCTTTGCTTTGCATCGGAATCGAACCAAGGATACTCAGGCTCGCGACACTTCGCCAATGGAAATTCATATAGTTCATGCCACTCCGCCCAGTGCCACTCTCTCTACCAGTGACTGTGTTCGTCCCACAAATAGTGTGCGTCGACATCGCAAGAACTCCCATCAAGTCACAAGTGATTTTGTACCAGTGTCCGTTCACGTTGCACGAGACAGTCGCTCTTGTCGTCAGCAGGGCAATAAACTTTTTGTGGAGTTGGACATTAACGGCAAAGTGATACCATTCCAGCTCGATACCAGGGCTGCAGTTTCACTGATCAATCAAGACACTTACAAACTGCTGGGCACACCTCCGTTGCGTGCCGCAAATGTTAAGTTAACTACCTATTCAGGTCACGAGCTCCCTGTGTTAGGACAGTGCAGCCTTCGTGCAACATACAAGGGACAAACAAAACTTGTGTCGTTTTACGCCCTTCGTTCTTCTTCTGCAGTGAACTTGTTTGGTTTCGATTTATTTCAGTTGTTTAACTTGCCTATAGTAAATCAGGTCCTATCAATGAACCAGACTGTGCCTTCAGACAGTGTTTCTCGTCTCTGTGACGTATTTGCAGACATTTTTGCACCGGGCCTCGGTTGCGCTAAGAACTGTAAAGCACATTTGGAACTGAAAGTAAACGCGCAACCGAAATTTTTTAGAGTGCGCAATGGTCCCCACGCATTGCGTGATGAGGTCATAAAAACATTACACGATTTGGAATCACAAGGTGTAATTGAACGTGTGCAGGCTTCTCTCTTGGCATCATCCTTAGTAATTTTGCCAAAACCGTCCGGAAAATTGGGACTTTGTGTGGACTTCAAGGCAACAGTGAATACACAACAAGTGACTGCAACTTTTCCTTTACTCTACTCGAAAGATCTTTTTGCCAAACTGTACCCAGGTAAATATTTTTCGAAGTTGGACCTAGCAGATGCGTACTTGCAAATACCGGTGGACGAAGAATCCCAGCGCGTTTTGGTGGTTAACACGCATCTTGGTTTTTATCGATTCAAACGACTGCCATTCGGGTGTGCATCCGCCCCTGCATTGTTTCAGCAATATCTACAAACTGTTTGTGCGTCGGTCCCTACTGCAGCAAACTATCTGGACGATATTGTGATCTCCGGTAAGACGGAAGAAGAACATTTAGCCAATCTCAGAACATTATTTCAGGTCTTGCGACAAAATGGTCTTCGCTTGCGGAAGGACAGATGTGTGTTTTTTGCTCGTGACTTACCCCATCTGGGACATGCACTCAATGCCCAAGGCATACATCCCAGTCCAGAGCACCTCCGTGCCATACAAGACTTGCCTTCGCCGCAGAATTTGAAGCAGCTACAGAGTGTGCTGGGAAAAATAAATTACTATAACAAATATGTTCCCCACGCCTCTTCCACTTCAGCTCCGCTTCATCGGTTACGCCGTAAAGGTGTTCCGTTCGTCTGGACGACGGAATGCGAACGCGCCTTTCGACAGTTGAAATCGGCGTTGTTTTCCAATACTTGCCTTACGCCATTCGATCCCCGGAAGCCCCTTTTGTTGATGGTGGATGCATCGGATTGCGGGATCGGTGCTGTGCTTGCGCACAAAGATGGTTCGCACGATCGCCCTATTGCCTTTGCGTCCAAATTGCTCTCGTCTGCGCAAAGAAATTATTCACAGACCGAGAAAGAAGCATTGGCTCTCGTATTTGGTGTTGAAAAGTTTCATGATTTCTTGTATGGTAGTCACTTTACCATCATCACAGACCACAAACCTTTGACATCGCTTTTTCATCCGACCAAGCCTGTACCTCCACGTACAGCGCAGAAATTCATTCGCTGGTCTGTTTTCCTCTCGCAGTACCGCTACGATATCTTGTATCGGTCCACTGCTAAGCATGGACACGCCGATGCGTTGTCCCGCTTGCCTGTTGCTGAGGATAGAGCATTCGATTCCTCCGAACTTGCTTGCATGTTTATTGATTCGGAAACCGATGACTTGGTCGAATCGTTTCCGATTGATTTTCGTCGTGTAGCTACAGCCACAGCTGCCGACCCTGTCCTTGCTACCGTTCTGCGTTTGTATGCTACGCAATGACCCTTGTCAAAGTCACGGCTCGGGGATCCGTTGGTTCGCCGATTTTTTGCTCACAAGGAGAGACTTTTTGTACGACGTGGTGTTTTGCTGTTGCGTTCAGATAATGATCAGTCCAGGGTCGTGGTCCCACGTTCGTTACAGTCCTCTGTCTTACAGCTTATCCACCAAGGACATTGGGGTATAGTGAGAACGACACAACTTGCTCGTCAGCACTGTACTTTGTTCGGAATCGATGCAGCGATTACGAATATGTGCTCTTCTTGCATGGTGTGTGCCGAACAACAATCAGCACCACCGCGGAAATTCTTTGCATGGCCAAAAGCCACTTCCCCTTGGCAACGCTTACACATCGATTTTGCTGGTCCATTCTGGAATGCTCGATGGTTGGTTGTGGTAGATTCATTCAGTCATTTTCCTTTTGTTGTCCGGATGTCTTCCACGACGTCATCTGCTACCATCCAAGCGTTATCCGCTATCTTTTGCATTGAAGGTCTTCCACTGACTATTGTTTCCGACAATGGCCCACAATTCGTGTCCGCAGAATTTCAGTCATTCTGCAAGGCCAATGGTATTCAACATCTGACGTCCGCGCTGTTTTCGCCACAGTCAAACGGTGCCGCTGAACGATTGGCAGGACTTTCAAGTCACAGATGTTGAAGTTGAAAGAGACGCATTCTCGGGAAGACGCGTTATTGCTCTTTTTGTCCTCGTATCGCTCTCAGGCCCGAGATGGTCGCTCGTCGGCTGAGTTGCTCCACGGTCGCCCTCATCGAATCTTGATGTCTTTGCTACATCCGCCGCATCAGGTTCCTGTGCAGCGGCAGACACCTGCTTTTGCCCCAGGCGACGTTGTCTACTACCGCCACTATCGAGGTTCTCGGCGTTGGCTCGAAGGGCGCATTCTTCGCTGCCTCGGCCGCTCTATGTATCTGGTTTTGGGGGCCTCTGGTGAGGTGCGTCGGCATCTCTGTCGTCGCACGGGATCTGCCGCTCCGCGTCTGCTTTCAGCGACGGTGCCGTCCGGTCAGCGCCCTGGGGACCCATCTACTGGCTCGCCTCGGCCCTAGGTGCTACCGACGCTGCCTTCCATTTTGCCCCATGGCGACGCGCCGCCGCCGCCGCCTGTTCTCCTGCCGGTGACGCCCGCAGTGGACGCGTCGCTGCAACCGCCGGGCGCCTCCCTGGGTCACGCGCCGCCGATCGCTTCCCGTGACCAGTTGCCCTCCGCCATGGAACTCTTGCCCGCTCCGGACCATATGTCGTCTTCGCCCGTCGGGTGCCCCGGCCCGATGGAGGTCGACCCTTCGGCCCCTCCTGTCTCTCTACGGGCGCATACACTGCATGTTGGCGTGCACCCTGGAGCAGGTTTTCAGGCGTTTCCTAGCTCCCCGCGGTCCGAATGGCAGGGTGCGGGTGGCACAGCCTCACCTGTTGTTAGGCTCCCCACCTCGTCGCATACGTCAACATGAGGTCCTCCCGACGGCGGGCGGAATCCTTATGCCACAACCGTGCGCCGATTTGCGGGGGAGGAATGTGGTGTCACCGCCAGACACCACACTTGCTAGGTGGTAGCCTTTAAATCGGCCGCGGTCCGTTAGTATACGTCGGACCCGCGTGTCGCCACTATCAGTGATTACAGACCGAGCGCCGCCACACGGCAGGTCTATAGAGACTTCCTAGCACTCACCCCAGTTGGACAACCGACTTTGCTAGCGATGTTTCACTGACAAAATACGCTCTCAGTTGCCGAGACGATAGTTAGCATAGCCTTCAGCTACGTCATTTGCTACGACCTAGCAAGGCGCCATTACCAGTTACTATTGATACTGTACCGTCAAGAGCGACGTTCACCATTAATGGATTAAAGTTAAGTATTCCACCAGCTACGTCCGTTCTTCTAAAGTCTAAATTCCTTGTCCTGTTCCGGACCTCACGCCAGCCTGCGTGAGCTAAAACGCGTGCCTTTCGGCTTCCTCTAGTCACCCGGTATTGGCTCTCCTGCCAATCCACAACACCCATACTTTTTCATTTATGGAAAACTTCCATTATTTTGTTTAACCTGCCACCCTGGGTGGTGGCTCGGTTCGCCACTCGCCCCCAGAGTCGGCTACGATCTGGTGGAAGTCACCGGTGGTACATGCCGCTCCATGAGAGGATCTGGTGTGAACCACCCGTGCTATCCGACGGCGAGAACGTGTTAAAGTCTCGCACGTTTGCAATCATCGCATCGAGTCTTTTACAAGAAACAGTTGTTTCCGACCGCAGCTTGTGCGACACACGCGTTTCGGCAGGGTGTGGACTTTTACAACCTCGGCCTACGATCTCAGTTTGTACGGAGTGGTGCCGCTAATCTCTCGTACGTCCTCGCTGACAAGAACGTTATCCACAGGAAAAAACCTGTGCGCCACGGAGTCTGAGAGCATGGCGCGGGCCGCAGTTCGCACTACATTACGGAGGCTCACTCCACGGGCCGCGAACAAAACCCTTTATTAAGACATGCGCGTGTGGCCTCCATTACTTGCATAAAAGCGCATCGCGCTTGACCTGGGATACTTTGTCCCGCTGCCGGGATGACTTACGGGGCGACGTGTCGAGAGCGCCGCCGCCTAATGGGGGAATTTGTTTCAACGGTGACAAAATAATTGCTGCCTATTCTATAGGTGGGCCGCGGCTAAAGCCCGCCATGAATGCCGCAGTCATTTCTCGGCCGCTCGCTAATTGCAGCCGACTTCGCGCTCCCGTGCGCTGATGAGAGACGCGGACTTTCAAATAATGATAGATCTCGCCTTCCGTGCTCTCTAGTTAAAAATATCGCCTCGCTTCTGTGGTTATAATAACGAACTCATTCAGTGTTTAACTATAGGATGCGGTCTGAACGCCCTGTTTTATTTATCTGTAAAAGGAAAGGATGTTTTCTGGGACGCTCGCGGCCAGCTGATAACGTGGTGTGCACCGTGTATTATCCTGGCCTTCATTTACGGCCGCTGCGATGAATAGATGCCTGCGGCAACGCCTGTCGAGTAGATAAACTTTGTGCCTACTGCCACACCGGGCTGCTGCATTCGTCAACTCTCGCTGAACGTGCGGGAGTGTTCAAATATAGGATTAGTGCACACGTGGCGAGGACGCTATTACATCGTTTTCTTCTCTTCCTCCCTCTCCCAAGATCGGGCCGGGACGGACCCTATCCCAGAACCCGTTTCTTGCCTCTTCTTATTTCCTTTCATCCGCTTTAGAGATTTAATAATGTCCAATCTGTTGCTCTGTTAACAGGCGCAGATGTTTTATTTGCTTAGACGTAGTTCCATTTTAAGGTCTTCTCTTGACAATGGCATTCCCTGTCTAGCATATACACTGCTGAGAAAAAAAATTTGTACACCCATTTAGAGGTTTCCAATTCACTCGAGATTTATTGTTGGAACAGTGTATATGGAGTACATGAAATGATTACATTTCATCAGCAGCACAAGCGATTCTGAGGCACCAATATCGCGATCCGTTTTGAAACACCCATATTAATACGTTGTGTAGGCTCCACAGGCGACAATGCAGGCTCTGACTATGGCATCCGGTCGATCGCACAGGTGGCGTATACTGTACTGGGATAATTTATGCCACGCCTGAACGAATTGTTCACGTACTTCTGTAAGAGCTGTTGGCTGGCGGGTCTCGTGAGTCTCTTATCGTCCCATTATATGCCACACATGCTCGACTGGAGATATGTCCGGAAGATCGTCCTGGCCGGGAAAGTTGCCGCACGTCTTGCAAAGCACGTTGTGTTCCGAGGGCAGTGTATGGGCGAATATTATCCTGTTGGAACAACACATCACCTCCCTGTCGCAAGAACGGCAAAATAATTGAGCTAACAATATTGTCACGTACCGAGCGCTGGTTACCGACGGCTCCAGAAACACGAAAGGTGAACGAGAGTTGTAGCTTATCGCACCGCAGACTGCAAGGCCACAGGTGTGGCCAGTGTGCCTCGGACGAATGCACTCTGCTTAGGTCTACGACGTACTCGCAAACGACCATCACTTGCTTTCATCGCTGAAGACCACGGCGTGTCATTCCATCTTCGAAGAGATCCTCTGACGGCTACAGTCGACCCGTGCACGTCGATGCTGTGGCGTGACTGGAAGACGGTTCAAATGGCTCTGAGCACTATGGGACTTAACATCTCAGGTCATCAGTCCACTAGAACTTAGAGCTACTTAAACCTAACTAACGCAAGGACTTCACACACAGCCATGCCCGAGGCAGGATTCGAACCTGCGACCATAGCGGTCGCGCGGTTCCAGACTGAAGCGCCTAGAACCGCTCGGCGTGGAAGGCGGGCTAGAGGTGTGTGTGCCCGTAGTCACAGTGCTAATAATCGGTTCGCAACAGTTCGAGTTGACACGTCTCGTCTCACAAGCCCTCTTATTTATGATGTGGTAGCTGTATGATCTGCCACTGCTGCCCTTACAACACGAAGATCTCGGCGGACGTCTCTGTTGCGCCGACATCCCTTTAAAACTGTCTCAGTTGGCAGTCGGAAGCACGAGTGCTCGCTTCACACGTCTGCATCACACCGAGCCTTCCGAATGCGAGCATTCGCTATTAAAGAGCAGACACAGATGCCGCACTGGTAGCTATGTCACCATACTATGTGCTAGCGGACGTCGTTGAAACCATTTCTGCACATATACTATCCCCCAGATGGAATATCCCCTCACCGGATCAAAATCGGCGCCCTCTTTACAGATGTACTACTTGGTTTTTCCGGCAGTGTATTCAACAAAGCTTCTTAAAAATTTTATTTCTTGCTTTTGAATTCAGATCTTGTCATGTAGCTTCTACTTTACCTTTACTCTCAAACATAAAGATAAAAACAGGAACAGTGTTGAACAACTTTTTTCGGGTAATTGTTCAGACTAAAAATTCCACACTGTATACATCTTAACAACCTCGAATAAAATTTATCGTCATTTACTTTTCCTCTATGAACCCCTTTCTGAATCTTTGATTCCAGTTAAAACATGAGGTGTGAAATCTTCGATTGCCACTGTGGCGGTGCCGGATGATCTCCCACTATCCTCTAAATAAATTGTCCGCCTACCTAAATCGGTTTCAGGTCGTCTGTCCCTTCATTCTACGATTGTAGGTACTGGTCAAGCCTACAATAGTAGCGTTGACGAAAACTGGACTAAATACCTACCACGCAAAGGCTACATGGCTCCAGTCCATATGCCGTAGCTGAAAATTAGTTAAACTACCGAGCGATCGGTTTTCTTGCATGACTTCTCTGAAAAAAATGTCTAAAATTTCCTTTAATTGGGTTATTGTCTTTAAAACACATAAATAGCTATCAAGTCCGTATTTAATGTCCCAACATCAATTATACAATGTTGCTGGCTGTCTATGTTACAAATTCACACCCGAAAGCAGCCAGGAGATACTTAGTCCGACCCGACATTTTGACCGTCGTAACGAGTCACTGACCCACGACTACTCGCGAGTTAACACATTCAGTCGTTCACTAGGCTTCTTGTAGACACGTGTTCGCCACAGTGTCTCGTTATCTGCACGAAACGCGCCACGCCGAGTTTATGGACGACACAAAATGTTCACACGCAAATATCACCTTAAATAAACCACTCACAAGGCTCAAACTTTCACAAAATACTCACTACTGTAGTCGCTCTTCGTCAACGACATGAGAATCGATGAAACGCGTGAATTTCTTCATTTGGGTACAAATTTGATCAGCGCGATTTAACGTATTTAACATACTTACAGTATTTACCAGAAGACGGCTCCCGAGCGATTATCTCGACTCACAGATCTGAGGCACCAAACCCATCTCAAACGCGCGGGAAATGCTGAATTCCTATTGGCTAGTATGTTCAGCAGCCAATCAGATCATCTCGAGTACTTCTATACTCGCGGTATTTCTAATGTCAGCCAATCAGTTTACCACAAGTAAGTTAAACTAGAAATGTCTTAGTTCCGAAACTAAATAAAATTTAACGAAGACAAAATGCGATTCCTTTCCACAAAATAAATTACTTATAAATTTAACACTCAACTCCCCTTCTGGCTGACTTTTGCAAAATCAAGCTCACTTTGATATACGCCACGAATTCCCCTATTGCACAACTTTCTGAAGCATACATTTACATAGTTTTAATACAATTGTCACATTCTAAATTCACATATGTCCTCCATTCACTCTCTCACTCTCTCTCAAATACTCATGCAACCAAAACACTATGAAGTAATACTTTTCCAAAATACTTTTAATTACGTCAGAAACTTGTGGTAATGAAACTAAAAAAAATTCCAGAAAAGTAGATTATATGAACCTATCCACTTGGTTATAGTTTCAATTTATACTGTAGATGAATACACTACAGTCTCTAACTCGTTTTAACAATGGCAGCACGGTTGTTCTGTGTTTTAGTCAAAAATTTATATCTCCAAAAATATTAAAGTTATTGATTTGAATTTGTAACAGTATTGTTGTGTTATACATAGAGTTTTGTATACTAAGTATGAAAAAGATTGATTAATATTTAATAGTACTTCTTGAGGTTCACAGAGAGTGTGCTAGTCAAGCACACGTCTCGCCTGGCCCTGCAGCCAGCGTCGGCGGCTCTACAGCAAGCAATGCAAGATGACAACTTGAAATCCTTTCCTACGTTACGCCTTTATCTAGCAATGTCCTCCATGTATCTGTTGAACAGCGTAGGAAAAACGCTGCACACTTGTGTGGCCCCTATATTTGCTAAAAGATGTTCCGTTTTATTCATTTTTATAAACTTCCGTGGTAATAACATCAACTCACAGAACATGTCCAAATACACTCCTGGAAATGGAAAAAAGAACACATTGACACCGGTGTGTCAGACCCACCATACTTGCTCCGGACACTGCGAGAGGGCTGTACAAGCAATGATCACACGCACGGCACAGCGGACACACCAGGAACCGCGGTGTTGGCCGTCGAATGGCGCTAGCTGCGCAGCATTTGTGCACCGCCGCCGTCAGTGTCAGCCAGTTTGCCGTGGCATACGGAGCTCCATCGCAGTCTTTAACACTGGTAGCATGCCGCGACAGCGTGGACGTGAACCGTATGTGCAGTTGACGGACTTTGAGCGAGGGCATATAGTGGGCATGCGGGAGGCCGGGTGGACGTACCGCCGAATTGCTCAACACGTGGGGCGTGAGGTCTCCACAGTACATCGATGTTGTCGCCAGTGGTCGGCGGAAGGTGCACGTGCCCGTCGACCTGGGACCGGACCGCAGCGACGCACGGATGCACGCCAAGACCGTAGGATCCTACGCAGTGCCGTAGGGGACCGCACCGCCACTTCCCAGCAAATTAGGGACACTGTTGCTCCTGTGGTATCGGCGAGGACCATTCGCAACCGTCTCCATGAAGCTGGGCTACGGTCCCGCACACCGTTAGGCCGTCTTCCGCTCACGCCCCAACATCGTGCAGCCCGCCTCCAGTGGTGTCGCGACAGGCGTGAATGGAGGGACGAATGGAGACGTGTCGTCTTCAGCGATGAGAGTCGCTTCTGCCTTGGTGCCAATGATGGTCGTATGCGTGTTTGGCGCCGTGCAGGTGAGCGCCACAATCAGGACTGCATACGACCGAGGCACAAAGGGCCAATACCCGGCATCATGGTGTGGGGAGCGATCTCCTACACTGGCCGTACACCACTGGTGATCGTCGAGGGGACACTGAATAGTGCACGGTACATCCAAACCGTCATCGAACCCATCGTTCTACCATTCCTAGACCGGCAAGGGAACTTGCTGTTCCAACAGGACAATGCACGTCCGCATGTATCCCGTGCCACCCAACGTGCTCTAGAAGGTGTAAGTCAACTACCCTGGCCAGCAAGATCTCCGGATCTGTCCCCCATTGAGCATGTTTGGGACTGGATGAAGCGTCGTCTCACGCGGTCTGCACGTCCAGCACGAACGCTGGTCCAACTGAGGCGCCAGGTGGAAATGGCATGGCAAGCCGTTCCACAGGACTACATCCAGCATCTCTACGATCGTCTCCATGGGAGAATAGCAGCCTGCATTGCTGCGAAAGGTGGATATACACTGTACTAGTGCCGACATTGTGCATGCTCTGTTGCCTGTGTCTATGTGCCTGTGGTTCTGTCAGTGTGATCATGTGATGTATCTGACCCCAGGAATGTGTCAATAAAGTTTCCCCTTCCTGGGACAATGAATTCACGGTGTTCTTATTTCAATTTCCAGGAGTGTAGATAAATAAAGAATAAGTAAGATTTGCACTGCCCGCCACACACAAGACGTTGCGGTTTAATAATTGTTTTCTTTCTTCTCTGTTACTGTTAAATCTCCTCCATTCCTTTTCTTCCTCAGTCTTGAAACCATAACCAGAAGATATTAATATTAAGATCATACGGGAAGAAACCTATCAAACTTTATTTTGGAGCTGAAGCAATTAAACTGCACTGCACGAACCGTTTATACGGTATTTCACACTGTTTGCGTGTCAGCAACTTTATTTAGGATTTAAATGTTACTCTGCGCTACAATAACTAAAAGTGCTTACAAAACTGCTTGTTTTGAGACAAAAAACGAGGTCGTGGCACGTCTGAAAGGACGCCTTTTCGATATCCGACCGTAGCCGTCTCTCCTTTATGTTCTACGGACACAATAAATAGGTACTGGCGATTTATACGCTTCTCTTTCAACGAATCATTTGTATGGAAGTCACTCGCTATCCCACTTCGTACAGCAGAAGTGACAACGATATTGTTGACGATGGAGTACTGAGTTGTGCTGGTTGCTACATGTCGCGCACCGAGTGCTCCCTTCTTCTCAGGGAACGACAATATGTGACGTAACTCAGCTTTGGTTGAATGGTTCAAATGGCTCTGAGCACTATGGGACTTAACATCTATGGTCATCAGTCCCGTAGAATTTAGAACTACTTAAACCTAACTGACCTAAGGACATCACACAACACCCAGTCATCACGAGGCAGATAAAATCCCTGACCCCGCCAGGAATCGAACCCGGGAACCCGGGCGTGGGAAGCGTGAACGCTGCCGCACGACCACGAGCTGCGGACAGCTTTGGTTGACACAATTAATTTTGGAGTTATAACTCAAAAAGCACTACGCTGTAAACGTTGCATTTCTGTTTCAATAAACCGAGCGAAGTGGCGCAGTGGTTAGCACACTGGACTCGCATTCGGGAGGACGACGGTTCAATCCCGTCTCCGCCCATCCTGATTAAGGTTTTCCGTGATTTCCCTAAATCGCTTCAGGCAAATGCCGGGATGGTTCCTTTGAAAGAGCACGGCCGATTTCCTTCCCCATCCTTCCCTCACCCGAGCTTGCGCTCCGTCTCTAATGACCTCGTTGTCGACGGGACGTTAAACACTAATCTCCTCCCCCTCCTCTGTTTCAATGACCGTGTGGCGCATACTTGGCTCTCGTCTCAAAGACGTATTCACTCAAAAAGAAGTATGAGTAAGTGCGATATGTGAAAATACAATGTAATGGATGCAGGACATCGTGAAAAAGATTAATTATGTCTTGAAGAGGGGAGGGGAGGTGTAAAATGCGGTAATATGCCTGGAGCCGACCGTGCGCAGCATTCTAATTTTGGCATCTGGCAGATTTTACCACCGGTTTTTCTTTTTTTTCCACATTTTAAATAACCATTTCAATGTCTCACAAATATTGTTGCAAATAAATTTGTGGGAAATAAAATGTCACTTCCCTTCCCGTTAGCTTCTTGTAGACAGACGCGAACGTGTCACCCTTATGCTGAATGTCGGTTTGTTGAGTCTTGCGCCCCATCGTTTGTGAGATACAGGGGCGAGCGGGTGTGCCGGGACTTCCTCCAGTTCACTGCTAGTAGCGCCACGTCACCTTAATGCGTCTGCACGTAGCGCACAAGTACTGCACCATAATTAAACGTAAAATTAAAAGTCGAAATGTAATAACGTTTTAAATGTCAAGTCTTAAAGTAATCAAACCAATAGTTTTCATGAAAATACAGTTTTAAGAAAAGAATATGTGGCGCTAAATAATAAAGATAGAAAGCCAGAACTTGGTCATAATGTGCCAATGCTTGTCAAAAATAAATGTTGCAAGTTTCAAAAGGATAGAATAATAATTATAGTCCGAATCCACGTTTTTATGAAAAATTGAAGGCGCTAAATATTAGACTTAGAAATGTAAAAATTTCTATGATGCTTCAGTTCAAACTAAAAATAATATTTAAGAGACCACGTTAAGTTACCTCCAATAGTTTTCGAGTAATTTAATGAAAACAAAATTTGTAACTAAAACATAACCATTTGTAGTAGATTAAGTACTTGTAATTTTAATGCTAGAAATTTTGGTTACGGCACATGGGAACTTATTAAGTAATGGAGCTATAACACATTTTAGGACCGAAATATTAATAACAACCAATACAAGGTCTTTCAAAGTTGTAGTTCAGCAGTAACGATCTACCGTCCGTTCCACTCTACAAATTCTAGACGGCAAAGTTTTTATTCAAGGGAGCTGTGATTTCAAACAGCTTATCTGAATGCAGGTAAAAATTAAGAATATTCTAAATTAATTCATAACTTTGTTATTATAGATTATGTGTCCGAGAAAGCGATCGTTCAGACTGCTGCCGTGTGCATAAGGCAGATGACAGCTGGTGTGCCCTTGACCGTCCGCTGAGGCATACGAGTATAACTATATGAATACAGCCCGAGAGGCAGGAAGGAGGTTCACTTCGCAATCAGTCACTGTAAGATCCGCGTCTGTTAAACGCCAGATTGCATTCTGCCTCGGATGACGTCAGAGGCGCCCGCATCTCGTGGTCGTGCGGTAGCGTTCTCGCTTCCCACGTCCGGCTTCCCGGGTTCGATTCCCGGCGGGGTCAGGGATTTTCTCTGCCTCGTGATGGCTGGGTGTTGTGTGCTGTCCTTAGGTTAGTTAGGTTTAAGTAGTTCTAAGTTCTAGGGGACTGATGACCGTAGATGTTAAGTCCCATAGTGCTCAGAGCCATTTTTGACGTCAGAGGCGGACTGTGACAAAACGCGCATTTCCTGTAATAACTGACAGTGAACTCGCGGGGACTGTCACCATCCTGGATCGCTTAGATTTTCGCTACAGTAACTGTTAGTGTGCCGTCCTTGAAATCTTCAAATCCGTGTGGCAAGTGGTGGTCATTATTTCCAATTTTATGGCGAGCATTTATTTCGGACGTTTATTTGAGTATTAGTAGTCAGGGCGAAAGACAATTTGGTAGCAACGTACCGTAGAGGTCACCTGTGAACTGACCATAGTGCTGTTTAGGATAGAATGATTTACTGGCAATTGAACATAGTGACTTTCAAATTGTTGTGCGTGAGATATCTTACTGAATGTATGTATGAACTGGAACTCTATACCTTCATTTATAATCATAATCCTGATACTGCCGGTCCGCCGGAGTGGCTGAGCGGTTCTAGGCGCTACAGTCTGGAACCGCGCGACCGCTACGGTCGCAGGTTCGAATCCTGCCTCGGGCATGGATGTGTGTGATGTCCTTAGGTTAGTTAGGTTTAAGTAGTTCTAAGTTCTAGGGGACTGATGACCACAGCAGTTAAGTCCCATAGTGCTCAGAGCCATTTGAACCTTTAAACCTGATACTGCCAAGAAGAAAGAAAATAGAAACATTTCTTTCAGTGGGCTGGACCAGAAAGAGGACGTGCAGACTGGAAACTATGGTCAGTATGTTCTCCATCGCCTTCTGGCTGACCACGAAAATAGTTACCAGATTTACGAGAGAAAGACGGCGAACTACAAGCATTAACTAACTACATAAACTAAAACTAATAACAACTAAAAGTAATAATGTAAATTTTATCCGCCGCCCCATATATGGTGCATCGGCCTGGATAGGAAATTGAATAGTGAAAGTGATTGGTAGAAAACAATGAACTCGGTAGGCACTAACAGGATACCATAGTGATACAGGCAGAGACCAGTGCGAGAACACAGCTATGATGTACTCGCGAGTGTGGTGAATAAACAGTGGGTGTCAGCCAAAGTAATCTGGATCGTGACGGAAGGTGGGTGGCCGAGCGGTTCTAGGCGCTACAGTCTGGACCGTTGCGGTCGCAGGTTCGAATCCTGCCTTGGAAATGGGTGTGTGTGATGTCCTTAGGTTACGCATATCACGGTTTCATTAGTTTCATTGTTCTGCCAGTTTTTTTAGACATCCACTTATCTTTTCAGCCGTGAAGACACAATATGTTTAAACTGCTTCTCGTCTCGTTTCATGCAAGAAAAATACGTATGAGGCTGTGTGTCGTTTCTGCTTGCCATCTTTGCACCGCTTTCGACTTGTCTGTATGACGTCAGTGTGTAACATTTGTCAGCCAACTGTCAAAGGGGACCATATGATCGTGAGAATTTATGTTACTGTCGTGGCTTTTATCTGGTTTTGTGTTTATTTGTATGCTCTATGAGTTCGACACCCTTCACAATCGCTTGATGTTTTGACTACCGGCTGTGTTAATGCCTGTTAACATATTTCTGCTTGACAGTTGTAAGTTCCGCCCACGTACGGTTTATGGTGTTTTATATAGAACGTGTTTCTTTGTGTGAACCACTGTATGCACTGATAAGTGACAAGCGACAAGATACGTGACGATAAGTAACACTGTAATTTGCAGTCGCTATAAATCAAAAATAAAATGTATTTTCCTATCCGAAAGCTGAAAAGGCCATTAGTAATATGAAATACAATCCTAGTAATGTCAGTAACGTCTTTATTCTCCCATTTCAGTAAACGTAAAACTGACCTCTACGTTGAAATCCTGACACTATATTCAGTACAGCCCATATTACTTTGATTTATTCTGGGAATTAGAGATGCTACACGCAAAAGCCACATTCTTAACTTCACAAATAATAGTTCTTAGGATATTTTATCTATCCACTTCTACAAAAAAAAATGAACTATGATTTCGTCACGGAGATATCATGTGATTTGGGTTCCTACTTTCCGTTATTCTTTCGTTCAAATCTCGCATCGCACTGACCTATTCACGCTGACGGAATGTTTCCAGAACTCTGTAAATTTTAAATATGTTCTCTTCTTTACTCAGTGCTCAACTATTTTTGTTTTCAGTCTGAAATCGACATTTGTGCAAAACTGTTTACTTAACCCATGTTTTTACTCATACATCAACAGGTATTAAATAGTTTGAGGCAATAATTAGTACTTAAAATCATCCGTATTATATGGATGTTACTTGAGGGATGTGACTGTGTTTTAAGATTTGTACGAAATAATATATACTGCAACGGTGACTTGTTGCTAATATTTTATTCGCACGACGCGCTTTGGCAGCTTGTTGTCATCATCAGATGCATTCACAGCTACTTTTGCATTGCAGGTAGTATAAAACGAGATTGGTTTCCTCTTCTGTGTGTGTCAGTGACGTTATGTGTCCACATAGAAAATGAAAAAGAAACTCATTGCTTGCATACCTTTCACAGACAAATTCTCGTACAAAATTTCGAACATATTCAGACACAAAACATTAACATTGCCTTCACAACACAAAACAACTTGCAATACACACCCAGACACAATATTAACACATATACAGATACACTCACATTCAGACATTTATAAAATAGTAAGTAGCACCTGCAAAGCCCTGTATGTAGACTAAACCGGGCGAGTCTTCCAAAAATGATACAACGAACATATAAATGCCTACCACGCTAACAACTATGATAAATCAACAATAGCCACCCACGTACAAAACACAAGCCAACTACCCACCTAATATGCGCCATGACATAAATAAATCTAGATATAAATTTTTCGCATAACTTAATCATACCTAACCCTTGGTTTAAGAATCATAAAAGAAGGTTGTATACATGGAAGAATCATGGAGACACTAGAAGGTATCAGATAGATTATATAATGGTAGGACAGAGATTTAGGAACCAGGTTTTAAATTGTAAGACATTTCCAGGGGCAGATGTGGACTCTGACCACAATCTATTGGTTATGAAATGGAGATTAAAACTGAAGAAACTGCAAAAAGTGGGAATTTAAGGAGATGAGACCTAGATAAACTGACTAAACCAGAGGTTGTACAGAGTTTCAGAGAGAGCATACGGGAACAATTGACAGGAATGGGGGAAAGAAATACAGTAGAAGAAGAATGGGTAGCTCTGAGGGATGAAGTAGTGAAGACAGCAGAGGATCAAGTAGGTAAAAAGACGAAGACTAGTAGAAATCCTTGGGTAACAGAAGATTTATTGAATTTATTTGATGAAAGGAGAAAATATAAAAACGCAGTAAATGAAGCAGGCAAAAAGGAATACAAACGTCTCAAAAATGAGATCGACAGGAAGTGCTAAATGGCTAAGCAGAGATGGCTAGAGGACAAATGTAAGGATGTAGAGACTTATCTCACTAGGGGTAAGATAGATACTGCCTACAGGAAAATTAAAGAGACCTTTGGAGAGAAGAGAACCACTTGTATGAATATCAAGAGCTCAGATGGAAACCCAGTTCTAAGCAAAGAAGGGAAAGCAGAAAGGTGGGAGGAGTATATAGAGGGTCTATACAAGGGCAATGTACTTGAGGACAATATTATGGAAATGGACGAGAACGTAGATGAAGATGAAATGGGAGATACGATACTGCGTGAAGAGTTTGACAGAGCACTGAAAGACCTGAGTCGAAACAAGGCCCCGGGAGTTGACAATATTTCATTACAACTACTGATAGCCTCGGGAGAGGCAGTCCTGACAAAACTCTACCATCTGGTGAGCAAGATATATGAGACAGGCGAAATACCCTCAGACTTCAAGAAGAATATAATAATTCCAATCCCAAAGAAAGCAGGTGTTGTCAGATGTGAAAATTACCGAACTATCAGTCTAATAAATCACAGCTGCAAAGTACTAATGCGAATTCTTTACAGACGAATGGAAAAACTGGTAGACGCTGACCTCGGGGAAGATCAGTTTGGATTCTGTAGAAATGTTGGAACACGTGAGGCAATACTGACCCTACGACTTATCCTAAAAAATAGATTAAGGAAAAGCAAACCTATGTTTCTAGCATTTGTAGACTTAGAGAAAGCGTTTGACAATGTTGACTGGAATACTCTCTTTCAAATTCTAAAGGTGGCAGGGGTAAAATACAGTGAGCGAAAGGCTATTTACAATTGTACAGGAACCAGATGGCAGTTATAAAATTCGAGGGGCATGAAAGGGAATCATTGGTTGGGAAGGGAGTGAGACAGGGTTGTACCCTCTCCCCGATGTTATTCTATCTGTATATTGAGCAAGCAGTAAAGGAAACAAAAAAATTCGGATTAGGTATTAAAATCCATGGAGAAGAAATAAAAACTTTGAGGTTCGCCGATGACATTGTAATTCTGTCAGAGACAGCAAAGGACTTGGAAGAGCAGTTGAACGGAATGGAGAGTGTCTTGAAAGGAGGATATAAGATGAACATCAACAAAAGCAAAACGAGGATAATGGAATGTAGTCGAATTAAGTCGGGTGATGCTGAGGGAATTAGATTAGGAAATGAGACACTTAAAGTAGTAAAGGAGTTTTGCTATTTGGGGAGCAAAATAACTGATGATGGTCGAAGTAGAGAGGATATAAAATGTAGGCTGGCAATGGCAAGGAAGGCGTTTCTGAAGAAGAGAAATTTGTTAACATCGAATATAGATTTAAGTGTCAGGAAGTCGTTCCTGAAAGTATTTGTATGGAGTGTAGCCATGTATGGTAGTGAAACAAGGACGATCAATAGTTTGGACAAGAAAAGAATAGAAGCTTTCGAAATGTGGTGCTACAGAAAATGCTGAAGATTCGATGGGTAGATCACATAACTAATGAGGAGGTATTGAATAGAATTGGGGAGAAGAGGAGCTTGTGGCACAACTTGACAAGAAGAAGGGACCGGTTGGTAGGACATGTTCTGAGGCATCAAGGGATCACAAATTTAGCATTGGAGGACAGCGTGGAAGGTAAAAATCGTAGAGGGAGATCAAGAGATGAATACTCTAAGCAGATTCAGAAGGATGTAGGTTGCAGTGAGTACTGGGAGATGACGAAGCTTGCACAGGATGGAGTAGCATGGAGTGCTGCATCAAACCAGTCTCAGGACTGAAGACCACAACAACAACAACATAAATTTTTCATCTTCACTACGTACTAATGTTTTAGTAATAGAATCTAGTTTACTTTAGCTTTTAAGACTCTCTGGATTGATGTAAACAAATGATTGTGAAACTGTAAGTTGTGATGTACTTGCTGCTATCCTCTGTTTGCCATACAACGGTATTACCAACAAAGATTAAAGTAAATGTACTAACAAAATGGCTGATCATGCTTATCTCATCGTTTTCGAGCCATAACCTCAGTGGCATACATAGCAAAGGAAACTAACCTCATTTCATATTACTTACAATGTAAAAGTAATTGTAAACGTACCTGAGGGCAGCATACTGCCGAAACGCACCGTGCTAATTAAATTTTAGTAGGAGAGAGTAGGGGAATTTGGCGGAGCGGATAAAATGACGCACTTGACTATGTCTCCAAGTGTGAGAGCTACTCTTATCTGATCGGTGTTGCGATCTGGTGCTCAGTTATTCAAATAAGCATACAGAATGCGGGGACCGTTATTTTGCAGTAGTTGGCGCAAGAAGCAAGTGCGTGTTTTCTCTTTGTTTCTTTTAATGTTTGATCTCTAGTTTCTACAAAGTAAGCCGTTTCCTGTTATGTTAAAATACAAGTTTTTGTTGTAATACCTATCCTTGCACGTTAACACTCACTTTTATAGAAGTATTATTTGTCTTAAACAAAATGCGAGTGTCGAACTATAGTTTTATGCAAGTCACGCTTGTTGGGGTACTTTGACGCGCAGAGGCCGTGTGCGTCAATTTATCCCACTTCAGTTTCACACTAATGAACACTAATGAAAGTAGGTAGCTAAATATGATATTTTAATCTAAGTTTAATGAGAGTGAAAATAACATAGTGCATCATTTTTGTGAGAATGGATTCCTCGTTCAGATAGTGTGCACTTACAGAGAGAGCTTCTTGGACGGCGGGTGAGTTAAGAAATGTCGCCAGTGCTGTTCATAATGGGACTTCTATTAGACAGAGCGTCATGTAGCACAGATCTCTGTATAGTACGTGATGAATTTGGCAAAGATAGTGAGAAATTTTATCGGTGTATTTCTTGTGCTTTTGGTGCCATTCTGAATGCAGCGGATTGGACAGTCCTGAAACTATAACTGTGACCCCTGTCTGAAGAAGCGTTGGCTTTTTTTTTTTTTTTTTTTTTTTTTTTTTTTTTTTTTTTTTTTTTTTAATTTGTGGTAAGATCTTATGGGACCAAACTGCTGAGGTCGTCAGTCCCTAAGTGTACACACTACTTATTCTAACTTGAACTAACTTGCGTTAAGGACAACACAGACACACCCATGCCCGAGGGAGGACTCGAACCTCCGACGGAGGGAGGCGCGCGAATTGTGCCAAAGCGACCTAGACCACGCGGCTACCTCATGCGGCAAGCGTTAGTTGTTTTGCAGATCTGCAAGAGACCAATTACTAAATACGCTTTACTCTAGTCTTCTTCTTCATTTTTGATACTATTTTATAAGAAAACTGTTAATATTATTTTGTATCTATTCCATAGTTAATTATGCTGATGTTTTCATTATTTTCGTTTTGTAAATTATGTCGCTCAGTGTTTTCTTTAAGAAAGATAATAGTCAACACATATATTTTGTGTTGTAAGATGAGTGGTATTTATACCACTCCTTTCGCCAATTTACCCCCACTTGCTGAGCCATATTACGCGGTATGCTGGGTAAAATGACACATTAAAATGATGTTATAATTATCGGTCTTTTTCTAATAGCTGTAGCTGTACATTTATGGCTTTATGATATGTTACAGTAAACACATGCGGCTAATGCTATACGAAAAGAAGAGTCTTTAGTTATTATAGAATAAAGGTTATAGTCAGAATACCTTAGGTGTGCCAAATTCCCCCACTTTCCCCTAACAATTGACTGTTGCAGTATGTATTATTTCATAAAAATAATTAGTACAGTGACGAGCCAAAACGTAACGCGGTGAGGAACGAAATTGTATATGCGGAGCAGAGTTGTCAAAGCACGATTAGGCGACAAAATGTTGGACGTCCACGTCTCATCACAGAGCATAGAGGTCGCAGGCTTGCCCGCTTTTTGAAACAGGATAGGTGGCGATCAGTGGTAGAGAGTACAATGCTGGTGCAGGCATAACACGTCGTTCAGCGCACAATGTTGAACACGGGCCTCTGCAGTAGACGACCCCTACGTGTTCCCATCGTTAGTTACGACTGCAGAGGGGAGAAACCATCGATATACCAGTGTGGATCAATGGAAACATGTCACCTGTTTGGATGAATCACGTTTCTTGTCACTTTAAGCCAATTTTCGTGTCCGGATACACCATCATCCAGTCAAACGGCCGCTCGCATGGTCACAGACTGGTAACGGCAGAATTATGCTATTCTGCTGGACGTACACTATACGCAGAGTGTTACGGTATAGAATTCTAAAGTAACTCACCTTTTAGAAAGCATTTTTTCAAGAGACAAGAGCAATATGAATACTATTTGATGATCGTCCAGCATCATCCTATAGACAACTATATAAGAACTCTAATACCTTGAACTCCAGCTCCGCAGTTTATAGAAGGTGATTCAGTTGCCCCTACCTACGGGTTTTGTGCAACTGACAATGCCTTCAGAAACCACGCGCACGATTTTCATACACTCTCGCGCGCAAACTTTTAGGCCTACAGGAAAAATTAACAGGAACTTTTGTAGGAGATTTAATTAAGCTAAATTTCGTACTGGGATAGGTTTCTACTAGAGGCTGTAGTTTCCGAATTATTCTAGAAAAACGTACAAAAGTGACCTTCAAATGCGTTTTTCTTGAACGAATCGAAAACCGTGATCTCCAGCGAAAACGTATCCCAATACAAAATTTAACTACATTACATTTCCTACTAAAAAGTCCTTTCATTTTTTTCTCTAGGACTAATAGTTTGCACATAACGAGCGAGAGAGTACTAAAATCTTGCGTGTGGTTTCTGAAGGCGCTGAGGGTTGCATAAAAACCACAGGTAGAGGCAACTGAATCACCTTGTATGACTCTGAAAAATTATAGGTAATCTTTTATTAACTCAAAGAAAGTACAAAAGTAAAAAACAGCTCTCTTTCATCTTCTTCAGAGATGGCTTTGTCTTAAAATCCAATAAGTTATGGTATAACAGATTTTTTATTAGCAAGCATATGTTACCCAACGCTTCAGAGATAACGAAGTAAATTTTTTTTAAAAAAAAAGAAGCTGAAAATTATCCTCTAGAAAACTCTTATGTATCCCACACAACAATTTTTATCCAAAACCTTGTAGCACAAGTAGTGTAAAAGAATGGTATATTTACTTGCCATTGTGAAAAGAAGCTCACAAATACTAGGAGGGTCATGCTCTGAGAATTACGTACAAATGTAATTACGTATGTAGATAGTTCATGAGTGAGTTTACGAGTATCAAAATATTTTTCACAACTGACTGACTCTTTTGATTGCATAGATTTAGAAGCTTCAAATGGTTCAAATGGCTCTGAGCACTATGGGACTTAACATCTGAGGTCATCAGTCCCCTAGAACTTAGAACTACTTAAAACTAACATCCATGCCCGAGACTGGATTCGAACCTGCGACCGTAGCGGTCGCACGGTTCCGGACTGAAGCGCCTAGAACCGCTCGGTCACACCGGATTTAGAAGCTTAAATTTTATTATGCAGCCAAGGGACCCTAGACCACAGTATTTTATGTAACTTTCAACTTGATACATCTATCCATTCCTGAGAGAAATGGGTCTTAACAGACGAACAGACAGGCAGTTGCACAAAAAATGGCAAAACCATATTTTTTATTTGATATAATCACAAAAATAACAGTTTTTGGTTTTTTTTTTCTTTACTTGTGCCGTGATCTCTGTAACATAGAATTATCTAATTAACTTTAGGTGTTACTGACATTAAACGTCTGAAGTAAGTTTAGTTTCTTTATGTGTGTGTTTGTGTATGTAGAGTTAGTCTGTGTCAATGGTTTCTTAAAACCCCTCTTGAACAAAAACCATTTGTTCACATGGGACCTTAAGAAACTTTTGGCGCAGTTTGACTTAATAAACAAATTTGTAAACTCTTAGGTCGGTACATAAGTTCGTAGCGTTCTTGTATAACTTCATTAACCACTACCAATACACATAACAGAGGCTTTAATTATCAATAATACATTCTCCTTCACTATTTAAAACGGTCTGCAAACGCTGAGGGAACTTTTTGATTCCGCGACTGTGAAAATCACGCGGTTTTGAGGCGAACAACTCCTCGAGCCATGTTCGGAGAGCATTTTCATCCGGAAAGCAAGTTCCTTGAAGGTGGTCCGATAGAGAGCGGAAAAGGCGAAAATCTGAGGGTGCAAGATCATAGCAATAACGTGCGTCCAGAATGACTTCCTAACCCAACTCCTACATTCTAGCAGAAAGCTCTAGGGCGTTATCGCTGAGTAGCATCACTTCACGCAGTCTTCCTTGGTCGTTGTTCTTGGATTCCGTCTGCAAGACATCTCAGTTGTTGACAATAAATGTCAGCAGCGATTGTTACACCGAGGGGAAGCAATTCGTAGTACACCACACAGTCGCTGTTACACCAGATGCGGGCAGCCAGGCCTTTGTGTCGGGAGTTGCTGCTTTGTTTGGGCTCAACCGTTCATTTCCTTTTCTCATGTTAGCATAAAGACGCAATTTTTCGGCACCAGTAACGACACAGGACAGGAATGGTCTGTGTTGTTCACGAACCAATTGATGACGAACAAGCAGATATTCACATCTTGCCACACGCAGATTTTTGAGATTTTGGCTTAGAGCGTGCAGTACCCATACACTCGATTTTTGAACCTCCTCCACTGTATGCAAATGTCACACGATGGTCCAATGATCACAGTTTATCCGTGCTTTGTCCAATGGCCATATCCCCATACAGGGCGTAAATTTTTCTGGCTGCTTCCTTTGCTGTCACCCCTCCATTGCACTCAGACCGAAGAATATGTCGAAAATGTTCCGATTTCTCCATTTGGCAATCCATTTGCTAGCGCCCACAGCTCCACTCACTATCTCCAGACTACAAAATGGCAATAAGTAAACTCAGACAGTAAATGTGAACTACAAAAAAAACTATAATCGGTAAATAAACCCATAGGAATGGGAATATCAACATGCAAAACAAAAACACTACAAAATTACGCACCAACCTAACATAATATGAACATGTGGTGACCAGTGTTTGGTATCAACACCTTTAACGAAGATGCCCGATTTTTTAGTGCATCGACGGGGACTGATCGATGTGTCTACAAGGAGCCATATATCACTCGCATTAACGTTCACAGCAGGACAAGAGTGTCACACCTTGCCAATGACAATCGCTTTCAAACCCGACAGGAGTCGCCGCTGTCGGTGAATGCATGTCCATCTCAACCACGGTCGAGGTCGGAACCAGCGTCTTCCTGCATCAGTAGTCTCCCCAATATCCAAGTACTGTTTCCCACGGTGTGGTCAAACAGATGGAAGATGGAAAGTACGAGATCCGAGCTGTACGGTGGATGAGAAAGATCAGTCCAATGAAGATTTGTGAAGTCCTCTCAGGTGGGCAGAATTGAATTGTGTGAGTCCTTGTGATGTCATGGAGAAAGAGAAGTTGGTTTGCATCTATCGATCACCTCGAATGACAGTGTCCGCACGTTCCAACATTGCAGGAGTCACGTGCTGCGTGCGATCGGATAGGTTTGCGCGATCTTGTTGTGATGATGACAGAGGTTTCGCTCAGCGACTCAACGTGCGTTTCTGCACTGCAGGTTTTTGTAGACATTCTGCAAGCGGCTATGAATATCGGCGACGCTCTGGTTTTCCGCCAAAGGAAACTTAATGACAGCTCTCTGCTTGGGACGCACCTCCGTTATTGACACCATTTTGAAAGTTACGTATAGCCACCACCGATCGAAACTTCGTGAAACTATAGGGGCTGAGACGTGAGTATGTCCAACAACAAATTTTGCATTTTTAACGTAAATTGGCCGGGAAGAAAGTGTTGCATTACTTATTCAACACCTCCCGTATTATCAAGAAAGCATATAATAATACGACCTTCTTTTTTTTTCAAAATTGTCAGCTCTACCTTCCTCTTTCTTGAACGAGCTTACGGAATACATACTTGGAGTTTCGTGGAAAGAAATGGGATCTCTGCTATACAGGGTGTTACAAAAACGTAAGGCCAAACTTTCAGGAAACATTCCTATGTGTCCGGAAACGCTTACTTTCCATGTTAGAGCTCATTTTATTACTTCTCTTCAAATCACATTAATCATGGAATGGAAACACACAGCAACAGAACGTACCAGCGTGACTTCAAACACTTTGTTACAGGAAATGTTCAAAATATCCTTCGTTAGCGAGGATACATGCACCCACTCTCCGTCGCATGGAATCCCTGATGCGCTGATGCAGCCCTGGAGAATGGCGTATTGTATCACAGCCGTCCACAATGCGAGCACGAAGAGTCTCTACATTTGGTACAGGGGTTGCGTAGACAAGAGCTTTCAAATGCCCCCATAAATGAAAGTCAAGAGGGTTGAGGTCAGGAGAGCGTGGAGGCCATGGAATTGGTCCGCCTCTACCAATACATCGGTCACCGAATCTGTTGTTGAGAAGCGTACGAACACTTCGACTGAAATGTGCAGGAACTCCATCGTGCATGAACCAAATGTTGTGTCGTACTTGTAAAGGCACATGTTCTAGCAGCACAGGTAGAGTATCCCGTATGAAATCATAACGTGCTCCATCGAGCGTAGGTGGAAGAACATGGGGCCCAATCAAGACATCACCAACAATGCCTGGCCAAACGTTCACAGAAAATCTGTGTTGATGACGTGATTGCACAGTTGCGTGCGGATTCTCGTCAACCCACACATGGTGATTGTGAAAATTTACAGTTTGATCACGTTGGAATGAAGCCTCATCCGTAAAGAGAACATTTGCACTGAAATGAGGATTGACACATTGCTGGACGAACCATTCGCAGAAGTGTACCCGTGGAGGCCAATCAGCTGCTGATAGTGCCTGCACACCTCTGTACATGGTACAGAAACAACTGATTCCCCGTAGCACTCTCCATACTGTGACGTGGTCAACGTTACCTTGTACAGCAGCAACTTCTCTGACGCTGACATTAGGGTTATCGTCAACTGCACGAAGAATTGCCTCGTCCATTGCAGGTGTCCTCGTCGTTCTAGGTCTTCCCCAGTCGCGAGTCATAGGATGGAATATTCCGTGCTCCCTAAGACGCCGATCAATTGCTTCGAACGTCTTCCTGTCGGGACACCTTCGTTCTGTAAAACTGTCTCGATACAAACGTACCGCGCCACGGCTATTGCCCCGTGCTAATCCATACATCAAATGGGCATCTGCCAACTCCGCATTTGTAAACATTGCACTGACTGCAAAACCACGTTCGTGATGAACGCTAACCTGTTGATGCTACGTACTGATGTGCTTGATGCTAGTACTGTAGAGCAATGAGTCGCATGTCAACACAAGCACCGAAGTCAACATTACCTTCCTTCAATTGGGCCAACTGGTGGTGAATCGAGGAAGTACAGTACATACTGACGAAACTAAAATGAGCTCTAACATGGAAATTAAGCGTTTCCGGACACATGTCCACATAACATCTTTTCTTTATTTGTGTGTGAGGAATGTTTCCTGAAAGTTTGGCCGTACCTTTTTGTAACACCCTGTATACTTTACTCACGAAGTGAGAACTTATGGTCGTCTTCTTGTTTGCGGACTGGATCGTTCTTATACCCTGCGCTATTATGTATGTTGCAGGTATAGATGGTAGACCGCTGTGGACGTTGATCTCGTAATCTAGGGCAGTGGCATTTCAAAACCTTGTTCCCTCGTCCTGATTAAGGTTCTGTGGACTCGTCAACGACTTCAAGCAAATAAAAGCACTGTTTCTTCAGCATCATCATCCTTCCATAACTCTCTTCAGACTGAAAGACCCGCACTCGAACCAACCCCTGGGCTGAAGCTAAGCCAGTTGTCCGCAGTATCAGTTTATTCAGGATAAGATCATTTCCCTCACAGGGCGAGATACCGGGTTTGTGTTTAAATGTCACGAAGTTTCAAAACAACTCACGCATTTTTTCAGAATGACGGTTTATCCTCGTGTATTGTGATTATTTATAATACACTGAAAAGCCAAAGAAAATAGTACATCTGCCTAATGTCGTGTGGGGCCCCGCGAGCACGCAGAAGCGCCGCAACACGACGTGGTATGAACTAGTAGTGCTGGAAGGAACTGACAAAATGACTCCATAAATTCGTAAGAGTACGAGGGGGTGGAGATCTCTTCTGAACAGCACGTTGAAAGGCATGCCAGATATTCTCAAGAATGTTCGTGTCTAGGGAGTTTGGTGGCCAGCGGAAGTGTTCAAACTCAGAAGAGTATTCCTGGAGCCACTGTGTAACAGTTCTGGACGTGTGGGGTGTCGCATTGTACAGCTGGAATTGCCCAAGCCCTTCGGAATGAACAATGGACATGAATGGATGCAAGTGATCAGAAGGGATGATTACGCACGTGTCACCTGTCAGAGTGATGTCTAGTCGTATCAGGGATCGCATATCACTCCAACTGTACACGCCCCACAACATTACACAGCTTGAATAGTGCCCTGCTGGTATTCAGGATCCATGGGGTTGTCCCCATACCCGTACAAGTCCATTGGCTCGATACAATTTGAAACGAGACTCATCCGACCAGGCAATGTGTCTGCAGTCATCAACAGTCCAATGTCGCCCATGCGAGGCGTAAAGCTTTGTGTCGTATAGCCTCACGAGTACACGAGTCGCCGGCCGGCCTCGGGCATGGATGTGTGTGATGTCCTTAGGTTAGTTAGGTTTAAGTAGTTCTAATTTCTAGGGGACTGATGACCTCAGCAGTTAAGTCCCATAGTGCTCAGAACCATTTGAACCATTTTGGTGCACGAGTGGGCCTTCGTCTCCGAAAGCCCATAACGATGATGTTTCATTGAATGTTTCGCACCCTGATACTTGTTGATAGCCCAGCATTGAAATTTGCGGCAGTTTGCGGAATGGTTGCACTTCTGTCACACTGACGATTCTCCTCAGTCACCATCGGTCACGTTTTTGCAAGACCTTTTTCCAGCAGCAGCGATATCAGAGATTTGATGTTTTCCCCGATTCCTGACATTCACGGTACACTGGTGAAATGGTCGTACGGGAACATACCCACTTCATCGCTATCTCGAAGACGCTATGTCCCATCGCTTGTATGCCGACTATAAAACCGCGTTCAAACTCATTTAACCTTGATAACCTGCCATTGTAGCAGCAGTAACCGATGTAACAACTACGCCAGACACTTGTCTTGTATAGGTTTTGCCGACCACAGGACCGTATTCTGCCTGTTTACATATCTCTGTATTTGAATACTCATACCTGCGAGGTGCTGGGGTGGAGAAGAGTTTGTACCTCTTTAATTTTGGCGAATCCTGCATGAGAATTGGACATGTACTCGACTCCCTCCTTACCTACCACCTCTGTCTATGAAATGATATGCAGATTAAACATTACAATGTGATTTATTATAAATCATAAAACAAAGGTACTTGATTGTCAATACAAACAGTAGGCTAAAGGGTAGGTTATACTGAACTACACTCCTGGAAATTGAAATAAGAACACCGTGAATTCATTGTCCCAGGAAGGGGAAACTTTATTGACACATTCCTGGGGTCAGATACATCACATGATCACACTGACAGAACCACAGGCACATAGACACAGGCAACAGAGCATGCACAATGTCGGCACTAGTACAGTGTATATCCACCTTTCGCAGCAATGCAGGCTGCTATTCTCCCATGGAGACGATCGTAGAGATGCTGGATGTAGTCCTGTGGAACGGCTTGCCATGCCATTTCCACCTGGCGCCTCAGTTGGACCAGCGTTCGTGCTGGACGTGCAGACTGCGTGAGACGACACTTCATCCAGTCTCAAACATGCTCAATGGGGGACAGATCCGGAGATCTTGCTGGCCAGGGTAGTTGACTTACACCTTCTAGAGCACGTTGGGTGGCACGGGATACATGCGGACGTGCATTGTCCTGTTGGAACAGCAAGTTCCCTTGCCGGTCTAGGAATGGTAGAACTATGGGTTCGATGACGGTTTGGATGTACCGTGCACTATTCAGTGTCCCCTCGACGATCACCAGTGGTGTACGGCCAGTGTAGGAGATCGCTCCCCACACCATGATGCCGGGTGTTGGCCCTGTGTGCCTCGGTCGTATGCAGTCCTGATTGTGGCGCTCATGTGCACGGCGCCAAACACGCATACGACCATCATTGGCACCAAGGCAGAAGCGACTCTCATCGCTGAAGACGACACGTCTCCATTCGTCCCTCCATTCACGCCTGTCGCGACACCACTGGAGGCGGGCTGCACGATGTTGGGGCGTGAGCGGAAGACGGCCTAACGGTGTGCGGGACCGTAGCCCAGCTTCATGGAGACGGTTGCGAATGGTCCTCGCCGATACCCCAGGAGCAACAGTGTCCCTAATTTGCTGGGAAGTGGCGGTGCGGTCCCCTATGGCACTGCGTAGGATCCTACGGTCTTGGCGTGCATCCGTGCGTCGCTGCGGTCCGGTCCCAGATCGACGGGCACGAGCACCTTCCGCCGACCACTGGCGACAACATCGATGTACTGTGGAGACCTCACGCCCCACGTGTTGAGCAATTCGGCGGCACGTCCACCCGGCCTCCCGCATGCCCACTATACGCCCTCGCTCAAAGTCCGTCAACTGCACATACGGTTCAGTCCACGCTGTCGCGGCATGCTACCAGTGTTAAAGACTGCGATGGAGCTCCGTATGCCACGGCAAACTGGCTGACACTGACGGCGGCGGTGCACAAATGCTGCACAGCTAGCGCCATTCGACGGCCAACACCGCGGTTCCTGGTGTGTCCGCTGTGCCATGCGTGTGATCATTGCTTGTACAGCCCTCTCGCAGTGTCCGGAGCAAGTATGGTGGGTCTGACACACCGGTGTCAATGTGTTCTTTTTTCCATTTCCAGGAGTGTATTATGAGAATAGGAGTTGGATCGAGAACAAGGAGCTCCTACTCTCTGTGATGCAATAAATTGACGATAATGACTGCAGGTCCTAATGAATCAAATATTACTCCCCCTACTATAATGCAGTATTCCGATTAGTAGTGAGAGCTCAAATGGGTTCACATTGAGAAACAAGCAAGATGGACGTGTAGCAAAGTGTGCATGCCTGCAGCTGAGGACTTCAGTATAAAAGTGATGGTCCTACAATTCCAGAGCCACAAAATACTTTACCAGTCCTGAGACCTGCAGCACATCGTCGGTAGGCAGAGTTCTGATGATGTAGGCGCGGACTTCTCCTGTGCAGCAACTCTTTTTCAACCCCTGGCCTCGAAAGCTGTCCACGAATTCTAAGTTCTGCTGCAACAGTGCGACTAAGTCGCAAGGCCGTCCGACTCTGCCGAAGATCAGATCCTGAATATTGCGTCCGCGCGACGCCAGAGCGAAGCCAACGTTACTCAACTCCCCACTACCCTCGAAAATTGCGAATAAGCATTCAGTGCTGATTCCCAAATTCCCCCACACTACCTCCGAACATCATTCGTGCCAATAGCGACCGTTCCCTCCAATTTCGATCAGGGCTTTATGATGTCAACTGGTCTCAGTTTGATCAGTCATGCCTCTGCTATTTAGCTCGGGGCACTGACCTTGCCGTTCGATCGGCTGTGAAAACAACATGCCTCGACCACTGGCCATCCAGCGCCAGACAGTTGCGCCCAGCAGGGCACAGTCCACGAGTATTCTCAGAATCATGAGGACAATGCAGTCAGTCGGCGCCAGCAGTCTTCGTTCCAGACGCGCCGGAACGGTAAACACATAAACTGTGGCGACACTCAGACGGCTCGCATGCCGTTTCGGCCTGCCTACAATAGTCGTCCCGCCAGTCGCTCAAGCCCATCGATGTACGACCCGCGGAAGTGCAGCCCCCACCAGAAACGCAGTGTGCTCGCCTCGCACAGGCCACCCAGGGAAGCAACAGAGGAAATTAAAAGCAAGACCACATACAGTTTCCAACATGCATAGCAATGAGCTCTCAGTACAAATACTCTCATTCGAATAACCTTATTCAGCCTGTTACCACCGTGCAATGGCATAAAACATTAATAAAATTGATGGAAATGAGAGGCGACATGAAAAACAGGGCATGGAACGTCTCATTATACCTGTTTATTTGGCGCTTCAGTGTATTACAGTTACTTTCATTATTTAATTAAAGTGAGATGCAAAAGAACTTTTTGGATGTGAAATCATGTGTTCATGTAAGTATTGAAAACCGTTATCTGATAAAGATAAATTAATGAATAAAATAAGTAAATTTATCATTATAGACATTCACACGTATAATAATCGAACAAGGAATTGAACATGGCTCAAACTAAAATGAATGTGCTGGTGTGACTCGTATGACGATGGTAACCTGTACCGAGATGAGAAGAACAACTCTTTCTCCCTACAATAAAGTGAGAGCAGCTATGAAACTTCATGACTGATTAAAACTACATTGGTGTGTAAAACTTAAGGACGAGAGTAACTTTGGCGAGAAAAAATTTCTTCTTACCTAATAATGTAACACCCCACCCGTCACTTATCTGGTTTTGGCGTGTGTTCACCCCAGCTAATTGACTAACAGATCAACAGAGAGTGCAAAACTGCCGCAATATCGGATAACGCAAAGAAAGTAATAAGGCCCTGTGACTCCTGATTGAACTGTGGTGGCAATGTTGACATTAATTGATTCAGAATTGATCCCTTTTAATTAAAAAGGGGTGCATATTGAGGTTATATTCAGCTATTGAACACCAGATGCAAATGTTGAACATAAAATTAATTAAGAAAGTGACTTGGGATTTCAACTACTTGATTGAAAACAGATGCCGTCGACTAGCACAAATTTATTTTAACTCACGACCTTCAATCATCACATTACATGACTCTCCTCACAGGCAGTGGGAATAAATTGCGATTACGTGGAGTAAAGCGCGATAAATCAAAATTAATTCCTATCGACTGATCCAGGTGTAATGTGAAGTGCGAGAAGAATTCTACAATACACGGCCCATGAAACCCTCGTGGAAACTTTTCCGACGTGATCCAACAAATTAATCAGTGGCCTAACTCAAGCCGGAGCGGGCGCAATATCACCAAATTCAGCGTGGCGGGGCGACGTCGTTGTGCGGACGTCGGCCGGCCTCGTGGTGCTGCAAGGCTGCGCTCGTCTATTCACTCCTAGCTATCTTGCTCAGTACATAGCTGAATGAAAACTTTCTATCTCCAAGCTTAATCGTTCCGTTTGCTAGGTCCTAAACTACAGAGATGCTCACTCTCTCTCAGGCAAGCTGATGAAAGAGAGCCACGTCCGCACTCTAGGCAAGCTGGGAACAGAAGACCTCTACAGAGACTTCTGCCAGTCTGCTCTTCGCCTCGGTTTCCCCTCCGGCAAAATCACTTACGGCAATTATAGCGCAAGTCGCGTTAATTATGTGTCGCTTCCCAGTACCGACCAATGGCTGCTCTGGGAAGTGAACAAATTCCCGCAAAATTTCCCTTCCTCTCTACTATTTAGCTCCTCCTAGGCCACCCATCAAGTTTAGCATCTGCATAAATCACCATTTTTTCCGTAATTCTGACTCCCAGGAGAGTACTTTAAATTCCTTGGTCCTACGTTCCCATCAGAGGCTGGCGTATTTCATTCTGTCACTCTTCGCCTGATTACCTCAGACTCTGTGGACTGTGAATTCAGCGTGAAGTTGCTATAGTCACGATCACGCATATTTTGGCCTCTGTTGACCGCTCCACCGTAGCTTTGCGCGGCTTTCTCGCAAGTTTCACTGAAAACGGGATGACGGACATTTATCAACAGCTGTACAAGTTCTCCGTCTGCTTCCTGGTACATCAGCATGGGGTCAACCACCCCCTCAGTGCCGCTCATCTTAAGGGAGCTGGAGGCCGCTCCCTGTTACCGCTTTCTCAGAGTTTGAGCCGCCCTAAGCTGCCTATTGTCGCTTCCCTTCACCGCTCCCTAGCCGTGCGCTGCCGTCCGGCTGCGGTCAACTCTGAATACTTCCTTGGGATAAACTAGCCTCCAGTAAATCGACGCGCTTCCACAAAGTTTTCACGTCGCCTGAATTACTTTAAAACCATCACCCAACATTAATTATTCCAATACGTCCATACTATACCCTCTACAAGATGCATTGTGCCTTGTCAGTCATTTTTGTTCAGGCCTACTGTTCACTCAACTTGAGTTCGGTGATCTTTAATGATTTAATGTAAGGGGCATGCTTCTTGCCATCTTACAATAATAAGAGAATAACGAGAAAACTATGGACGCACAAGTCGCCAAAGTGGCGTCATCTCAAGAGACTTGCACTAGGCGAACGGTCTACCCAACGGGAGGCCCTATCCACACGGCACTGAAAAACTGTAATATAGTAACATCTCGAAATATTGTATAACACATTTGTACATTCATACAACAAACACTTATATATGTGTACAACAAACATGTATTACAGGCCACTAAGGATGCTTGCTAAATGATGGAAGAGAAACGCGTATGGCATACAAAAAGAAAGTCTTCTGTCTAGTTGTATATATTGATCCCATATTTAAGAAAATAGTAATAACAGTTCAAATATGCGTGAATTCCTAAGGGTCCAAACTGGTAAGGTCATCGGTCCCTAGACTTACACACTACTTAAACTAACTAATGCTAAGAACAAAACACACACACACACACACACACACACACACACACACACACACACACGCCTGAGGGAGGACTCGAACCTCCGGAGGGAGGTGCCACACAATCGGTGACATGCCTCCTCTAACCGCACAGCCATCACTAATACAGAAGAAACTCACTGGTAATTATTCGTGAAAGTTGTAAGATTTTTTAGAACGATTAATGTAAATAATTTATAGATAGTATAAGCAATGTAACGTTAAGGAAGGAAAACCAGGAGAGAGGCAGTTGCAGTCTCTACTTTCGGCAGGCGTAAAGGTAGACAGCTTCATGATGAGAGAGTGTGCCAAGCCAGTCGACTCAGCCGAGTAGTGGCTGCTCAATTGTACACTCGAGTTGAGTGTTAGCCATCAGGCAGTAAAACTTGTATTCGGAACTTCCGGTCTGTAAATTGTTCAGTGATATGGAATCCTCAAATGTTACATGTTAATGGAAAGGTGAGTCTCTGGAGCAGCGAACATAAAATAAAGCCTTGGATGGATGTTACTGAGCTCCACATTACGTTGCAAGGTATGTTGTGCAATGGACGTGCTCTGCGCGAGCTGTGAAACTAAGGAGGCTTACGTGAATTGGCAATCAGTCTACGTTGCACTTGAAGCAATGTTTGACCAGCTTCTGGCAAAGTATCAACTACACTTTTATATATATATGTATTCGAGTTTAATATTCAATACATAACCAGTGTTATTTCAATTTATTCTTCAAGCATTTACTAACTTTAAGTCACATCACCTAGAATGTGTGCCTGATACACAGCCTCAGATTTAAAATTTGCTCCCATAAGAGTGAAATTATAAAAAAGTGTAAGAATGCTTCTTTTAGTCCCATATTAAAATTACATGATCACAGTGCAAAAGGACTTTCTGTTCAAACAACAATGCAGTAATGGAAGAAGAAACTTTCCTTTTCTTACTATTTGAAATATGTAATTGGTTCAAAAACTCTATTAAAATATTTGGAAAAGGCACTTGAGAGCCATATCTTACCTTAAAGTCTGTATTTTTTTATTGTTCTGTTCAGAATGTCTTTAACAAAATTATTTTGTGTAATACTTCGTGATATGATACTGAAACAACTATACGAGGAAATGACTTTCAGTTTGAAATGTCATAGTGTTTTTAAATTGTTTAATAGTGATTTGCTATGGAACAAGCTACATTATTTGGTCAAAAGTATCCGGACACCCCCAGAAACATACGTTTTTCATATTAATGCATTGTGCTGCCACCTACTGCCAGGTACTCCGTATCAGAGACATCGGTAGTCATTAGACATCGTGAGAGAGAAGAATGGTGCGCTCTGCGTAACTCACGGACTTCGAACGTGGTCAGGTAGTTGGGTGTGTCACTTGTGTCATACGTCTGTACGCGAGATTTCCGAACTCCTAAACATCCGTAGGTCCACTGCCTCTGATGTGATAGTGAAGTGGGAACGTGAAGGGACACGTACAGCACAAAAGCGTACAGGCCGACCAATTGAAGAGGGTCGTAATGTGTAATAGGCAGACGTCTATCCAGACCATCATACAGGAATTTCGAACTGTATCAGGATCCACTGCAAGCACTATGACAGTTATGCGGGAGGTGAAAAAACTTGGATTTCATGGTTCGTGCGGCTGCTCATATGCCACACATCACTCCAGTAAATGTTAAACGACGCCTCGCTTGTTCATGAGACCCAGAAAATATTAGATACAGGCTCCCAGGTAGATGCTATTTTTCTCGACTTCTGGAAGGCGTTCGATACAGTTCCGCACTGTCGCCTGATGAACAAAGTAAGAGCCTACAGAATATCAGACCAGCTGTGTGGCTGGATTGAAGAGTTTTTAGCAAACAGAACACAGCATGTTGTTATCAATGGAGAGACGTCTACAGACGTTAAAGTAACCTCTGGCGTGCCACAGGGGAGTGTTGTGGGACCATTGATTTTCACAATATATATAAATGACCTAGTAGATAGTGTCGGAAGTTCCATGCGGCTTTTCGCGGATGATGCTGTAGTATACAGAGAAGTTGCAGCATTAGAAAATTGTAGCGAAATGCAGGAAGATCTGCAGCGGATAGGCACTTGGTGCAGGGAGTGGCAACTGACCATTAACATAGACAAATGTAATGTATTGCGAATACATAGAAAGAAGGATCCTTTATTGTATGATTATATACTTCTGTAAAATACACTCCTGGAAATTGAAATAAGAACACCGTGAATTCATTGTCACAGGAAGGGGAAACTTTATTGACACATTCCTGGGGTCAGATACATCACATGATCACACTGACAGAACCACAGGCACATAGACACAGGCAACAGAGCATGCACAATGTCGGCACTAGTACAGTGTATATCCACCTTTCGCAGCAATGCAGGCTGCTATTCTCCCATGGAGACGATCGTAGAGATGCTGGATGTAGTCCTGTGGAACGGCTTGCCATGCCATTTCCACCTGGCGCCTCAGTTGGAACAGCGTTCGTGCTGGACGTGCAGACCGCGTGAGACGACGCTTCATCCAGTCTCAAACATGCTCAATGGGGGACAGATCCGGAGAACTTGCTGGCCAGGGTAGTTGACTTACACCTTCTAGAGCACTTTGGGTGGCACGGGATACATGCGGACGTGCATTGTCCTGTTGGAACAGCAAGTTCCCTTGCCGGTCTAGGAATGGTAGAACGATGGGTTCGATGACGGTTTGGATGTACCGTGCACTATTCAGTGTCCCCTCGACGATCACCAGTGGTGTACGGCCAGTGTAGGAGATCACTCCCCACACCATGATGCCGGGTGTTGGCCCTGTGTGCCTCGGTCGTATGCAGTCCTGATTGTGGCGCTCACCTGCACGGCGCCAAACACCCATACGACCATCATTGGCACCAAGGCAGAAGCGATTCTCATCGCTGAAGACGACACGTCTCCATTCGTCCCTCCATTCACGCCTGTCGCGACACCACTGGAGGCGGGCTGCACGATGTTGGGGCGTGAGCGGAAGACGGCCTAACGGTGTGCGGGACCGTAGCCCAGCTTCATGGAGACGGTTGCGAATGGTCCTCGCCGATACCCCAGGAGCAACAGTGTCCCTAATTTGCTGGGAAGTGGCGGTGCGGTCCCCTACGGCACTGCGTAGGATCCTACGGTCGTGGCGTGCATCCGTGCGTCGCTGCGGTCCGGTCCCAGGTCGACGGGCACGTGCACCTTCCGCCGACCACTGGCGACAACATCGATGTACTGTGGAGACCTCACGCCCCACGTGTTGAGCAATTCGGCGGTACGTCCACCCGGCCTCCCGCATGCCCACTATACGCCCTCGCTCAAAGTCCGTCAACTGCACATACGGTTCACGTCCACGCTGTCGCGGCATGCTACCAGTGTTAAAGACTGCGATGGAGCTCCGTATGCCACGGCAAACTGGCTGACACTGACGGCGGCGGTGCACAAATGCTGCGCAGCTAGCGCCATTCGACGGCCAACACCGCGGTTCCTGGTGTGTCCGCTGTGCCGTGCGTGTGATCATTATTTGTACAGCCCTCTCGCAGTGTCCGGAGCAAGTATGGTGGGTCTGACACACCGGTGTCAATGTGTTCTTTTTTCCATTTCCAGGAGTGTATCTGGGAGTATGCGTGCGGAACGATTTGAAGTGGAAAGATCATATAAAATTAATTGTTGGTAAGGCGGGTACCAGGTTGAGATTCATTGGGAGAGTGCTTAGAAAATGTAGTCCATCACCAAAGGAGGTGGCTTACAAAACACTCGTTCGACCTATACTTGAGTATTGCTCATCAGTGTGGGATCCGTACCAGATCGGTCTGACGGAGGAGATAGAGAAGATCCAAAGAAGAGCGGCGCGTTTCGTCACAGGGTTATTTGGTAACCGTGATAGCGTTACGGAGATGTTTAATAAACTCAAGTGGCAGACTCTGCAAGAGAGGCGCTCTGCATCGCGGTGTAGCTTGCTCGCCAGGTTTCGAGAGGGTGCGTTTCTGGATGAGGTATCGAATATATTGCTTCCCCCTACTTATACCTCCCGAGGAGATCACGAATGTAAAATTAGAGAGATTAGAGCGCGCACGGAGGCTTTCAGACAGTCGTTCTTCCCGCGAACCATACGCGACTGGAACAGGAAAGGGAGGTAATGACAGTGGCACGTAAAGTGCCCTCCGCCACACACCGTTGGGTGGCTTGCGGAGTATAAATGTAGATGTAGATGTAGATGAAGGAGCGTAAACATTGGATGACTGTACAGTGAAAAAACTTTTTTGTCGAGTGACGAATCACGGTACACAATGTGGAGATGTCAGGGTGTGGGTATGGCGAATGCCGGGTGAACGTCATCTGCCAGCGTGTGTAGTGCCAACAGCAAAATTCGGAGGTGGTGGTGTTACGATGTGGTAGTCTTTTTAATGGATGGGATTTGTACCTCTTGTTATTTCGCGTGGCACTATCACAGCACAGGCCTACATTGATGTTTTAAGCACTTTCTTGCTTCCCACTGTTGAAGAGCAATTCGTGGATGGCGATTGCATCTTTCAACACAATCGAGCACCTGTTCATAAAGCACGGCCTGTGGAGGAGTGTTTACACGGCAATAACATCCCTGTAATGGACTGGCCTGCACAGAGTCCTGACCTGAACCCTACAGAACACCTTTGGGATGTTTTGGAACGCCGACTTCGTGCCAGGTCTCACCGACCGATCTCGACACCTCTCCTCAGTGCAGCACTCCGTGAAGAATGGGCTGCCATTCCCCAAGAAACCTTCCAGCACCTGACTGAACGTATGCCTGTGAGGGTAGAAGCTGTCATCAAGACTAAGGGTGGGCCAACACCATACTGAATTCCAGCATTACCGATGGAGGGCGCCACGAACTTTTAAGTCATTTTCAGCCAGGTGTCCGGATACTTTTGATCACATAGTGTATATATTTGACACCAATTGCTATAATGAAAGTTTACAGGGATCCATTGTTGTTGTAATAGATCATTACAGTTATCAGATACAAGTGAAGAAAGGAATAATAAGGGCAAGTAAATGTCCTAATAGAACTGGCGACCACTTTTTTTAAGATTGTTACAGTGTGTTTCTTGTGAGTAGTCAGAAGGAACTCATATTCTCCTGTACTTTTATGATATTGCACCTTCGTTACTACTATTCAAAGACCACGAATGTGACGTCGTAACACTATGTATTTGATTCCTCAATAGACGAGGGCTATTTTTTTCAAGGTCCGATTGGTGGCGAAATTAAAACCACAGTGAATATCCGGTGAAGCTGAAGTGATGCCCGTCGATCGCATTACTTCACACTCTTCAGTTCTGAGCAGACAATGAGCAAATAAGCATGAGTAGAAAAATAGTCTCTTCCGCCAAGTGCAGTGCACGCTGTTATTCTATTTCTTCATGCTGAGTGGTTCCACCTCATTTCGTGAGGCCCACATAGCGTAACTGTCACACCTGACAGCCAAGTGCGGCAGTGGTTTAGGAATTCTTCATGACAATGCTCGGCCGCACACTGCAGCTACAACAAAGTAGCTCCTGCTGTGTTTTCGATGGGCAGTGCTCCATCACCTAACATATAGCCCGGCTCGGCTTCCTCTCATTTCCATCTCTTTGTTCACATGAACCGCTGGCTGTGAGGATGGCTCTTTGGCACAAACAACGAGCTGCAGACCAGAGTAGACAACTGCCGGAGAGAACAGGAGGCTGCCTTCTTTGACAAGGGATTGGAAATCTGGTGCCACACTATGAAAAGTGTCTATATTTGAGTCAATATATACAGTACAAAGCTGAAACATACTGAGGATTATTGAAATATACACTGAACAGTCAAAGAAACTGGTACACCTGCCTAATATCGTGTACGGCAACCGCGAGCACGCAGAACTGCCGCAACACGACGTGTGATAGACTCGACTAATGTAACGGATGTAGAATATCGTCGACGTACAGCCGGATAAGAACCACGGGGTCTGCCATAAAAGGAAATGGCGCCTGAGACCATCGGCCGGTATGACAGGCGACAGTCAGGTTGGTATCCCACCACTGTCCGGGTCGTCGCTAGTCATCGGACCCCATCTCGAAGCAGGACTCACCACTGAAGACCGATGAGAGTCCAGTCCTAAGATATGGATATAGACTTTAAGAAATCTATCCGTAGTGCAGTTGGAATACAAGTGGAAAAAATGGTACGAAATTTAGGTTTACTTCTGTTTTTGTGCTCTTCTGTTTCAGTGTATTTCAAACCTGGGACCTTGGCCTTTCGTGGGCAAGTGCTCTACCAACTGAACTACCAGAGCCTGATTCACGACCCGTCCTCACAGCTTGTCTTTCACCAGTGCCTCATCGCCTACCTTGCAAACTCCGGAGAAGTTCTCCCACGTAATTTTCGGGGTTAGAACTCCTGGAAGAAAGGATATTGCGGAGACATAGCTTCACCACTGCCTGGGGGACTTTTTCCATGTGAAAATTCATTCTGGAGTGTATATCAGATTTTTAAATCATCATATTTAGGTTTATGATTACAAAGGTGGAGATCCATAATCAGAATTAAATTATTCGGTGAGTAGCCATTATCTTAGTGTGATAGCTTTACTCAAGTGTGTCTCTTCCTTTCATAGATTGGCTTCTAATTTAGCCAATACTAAAATAAATACGATATGTGTCTGTCATAGCGTCTCTTGTTTTAAAATGTAAATTTTGTCATGTGACACACTCACTCTAAAAGACACTTGCTGAGTGACGTCAGGATCTTAATAAAAATGTGCATTAACCAAGTGTTCGAAATTATACAGGGTGATTCAAAAAGAATACCACAACTTTAAAAATGTGTATTTAATGAAAGAAACATAATATAACCCTCTGTTGTACATCATTACAAAGAGTATTTAAAAAGGTTTTTTTTCACTCAAAAACAAGTTCAGAGATGTTCAATATGGCCCCCTCCAGACACATGAGCAATATCAACCCGATACTCCAACTCGTTCCACACTCTCTGTAGCATATCAGGCGTAACAGTTTGGATAGCTGCTGTTATTTCTCGTTTCAAATCATCAATGGTGGCTGGGAGAGGTTTCCGAAACACCATATCCTTAACATACCCCCTTAAGAAAAAATCGCAGGGGGTAAGATCAGGGCTTCTTGGAGGCCAGTGATGAAGTGCTCTGTCATGGGCTGCCTGGCGGTCGATCCATCGCCTCGGGTAGTTACGGACAAATGAGTGCCATCCTGCTGAATTGTTGTGCTTCTTGTTCGAGCTGAGGGGACAGATACTGCAGTCCAGTTACAGTAGCACCTTCGAAGAAAAAGGGACCAAAAACTTTATTGGCTGAAAAGGTACAGAAAATGTTCACCTTAGGCGAGTCACGTTCATACTGAGTTGTTTCCCGCGGATTCTCAGTGCCCCATATACAGACATTGTGACGGTTGACTTTCCCGTTAGTGTGGAAAGTTGCTTCATCACTAAACACAATCTTTCAAACGAAAGATTCATCTGTTTCCACTTGAGCAAGGATAAAATCACAGAAATCGATTCTTTTAATATTATCAGCTGCAGACAGTGCTTGAACCAATTTCAGACGATAAGGTTTCATAACTAACCTTTTTCGTAGGACTCTCCATACAGTTGATTGTGGAATTTGCAGCTCTCTGCTAGCTCTGCGAGTCGATTTTCCTGGGCTGCGAACAAATGCTTGCTGGATGCGTGCTACATTTTCATCACTCGTTCTTGGCCGTCCAGAACTTTTCCCTTTGCACAAACACCCATTCTCTGTAAACTGTTTATACCAACGTTTAATACACCACCTATCAGGAGGTTTAACACCATACTTCGTTCGAAATGCACGCTGAACAACTGTCGTCGATTCACTTCTGCCGTACTCAATAACACAAAAAGCTTTCTGCTGAGCGGTCGCCATCTTAGCATCAACTGACGCTGACGCCTAGTCAACAGCGCCTCAAGCGAACAAATGTACAACTAAATGAAACTTTATAGCTCCCTTAATTCGCCGACAGATAGTGCTTAGCTCTGCCTTTTGTCGTTGCAGAGTTTTAAATTCCTAAAGTTGTGGTATTCTTTTTGAATCACCCTGTATAATCTACGTGTTCTGCAAAAACCTGAATCTTGTTATTGTAAATTCTAAACGTTTCAGTCATAATGCTAAAAATAAAATAATTGTTTTCTTTTGAATGTGCGTTCAACAGCATAGACAGTTACATATTTACCTTCAATAAATATCTAGCCGTTGTCTTAGATTGATAGCTTTTCTCTTCCTGTCTCAGATTGACTTCCAATTTAGTCAATAGTAAAATAAAAAAATCTGATGTTCTAAAATATTCATCACGCATAGCTCATTCCTCCTTCAGTTCGCTCTACACAGTAACAAATTTCTGTTCTGTTGCACAATGTTTTCATATCTCATGGATGCACATCCATTTGTTTTGACTATTTTGATTTACCCTTTCTCTTCTTCATCGAAAACCATAGCAATCATAGCCAGTTCATCCTACGTAAGTATTGCCGTTTTAGCCACTAAAACGCGATGTCAGAAGACAGCTGTAGGATCAAGATTCAAAATGGTTCAAATGGTTCTGAGCACTATGGGACTTAACATCTGTGGTCATCAGTCCCCCAGAACTTAGAACTACTTAAACTTAACTAACCTAAGGACATCACACACATCCATGCCCGAGGCAGGATTCGAACCTGCGACCGTAGCAGTCGCGCGGTTCCGGACTGCGCGCCTAGAACCGCTAGACCAGACCACCGCGACCGGCGTGTAGGATCAAGAGCGAGGGGCTCATGGCACTGTCTGTTCACGGTTGGGTGAGAAGTGACCCCAATGTATTGAGCTCTCAGTGTACTAGAGGTCTCAAATGGCTCTGAGTACTATGGGACTTAACATCTGAGGTCATCAGTCGCCTAGAACTTAGAACTACTTAAACCTAACTAACCTAAGGACATCACACACATCCATGCCCCAGGCAGGATTCGAAACTGCGACCGTAGCGGTCACGCGGTTACAGACTGAAGCGCCTAGAACCGCACGGCCACAACGATCGGCTGTACTAGAGCAACAAGTAATGCTGGATGTGCCTCTCTTTCTGTTTCAAATGAGTGTCTCAGTCCGATAAAGACATTCTCGTTTGATGACTGCGCTGCAGTGTCTCAGTTTAGTGTACACTACTGGCCATTAAAATTGCTACACCACGAAGATGACGTGCTACAGACGCGAAATTAAACTGACAGGAAGAAGATTCTGTGATATGCAAATGATTAGCTTTTCAGAGGATTCACACAAGGTTGTCGCCGTTGGTGACACCTACAACGTGCTGACATGAGGAAAGTTTCCAAACGATTTCTCATACACAAACAGCAGTTGACCGGCTTTGCCTGGTCAAACGTAGTTGTGCTGCCTCGTGTAAGGAGGACAAATGCGTACCATCACGTTTCCGACTTTGATGAAGGTCGGATTGTAGCCTATCGCGATTGCGGTTTGTCGTATCGCGACATTGCTGCTCGCGTTGGTCGAGATCCAATGACTGTTAGCAGAGTATGGAATCGGTGGCTTCAGGAGGGTAATACGGAACGCCATGCTGGATCCCAACGGCCTCGTATCACTAGCAGTCGAGGTGACAGGCATCTTATCTGCATGGCTGTAACGGATCGTGCAGCCACGTCTCGATCCCTGAGTCAACAGATGGGGACGTTTGCAAGACGACGACCATCTGCACGAACAGTTCGACGACGTTTGCAGCAGCATGAACTATCAGCTCGGAGACCACGGTTGCGGTTACCCTTGACGCTGCATCACAGACAGGACCGCCTGTGATGGTGTACTCAACGACGAACCTGGGTGCACGAATGGCAAAACGTCATTTTTTCGGATGAATCCAGGTTCTGTTTACAGTATCATGATGGTTGCATCCGTGTTTGGCGACATCGGACATTGGAAGCGTGTGTTCGTCATCGCCATACTGGCGTATCACTCGGCGTGATGGTATGGGGTGCCGTTGGTTACACGTCTCGGTCACCTCTTGTTCGCATTGACGGCACTTTGAACAGTGGATGTTACATTTCAGAGTGTTACGACCCGTGGCTCTACCCTTCATTCGATCCCTGCGAAACCCTACATTTCAGCAGGATAATGCACGACCGCATGTTGCAGGTCCTGTACGGGCCTTTCTGGATACAGAAAATGTTCGATTGCTGCCCTGGCCAGCACATTCTCCAGATCTGTCACCAATTGAAAACGTCTGGTCAATGGTGGGCGAGCAACTGGCTCGTCACAATACGCCAGTCACTACTCTTGATGAACTGTGGTATCGTGTTGAAGCAGCATGGGCAGCTGTACCTGTACACGCCATCCAAGCTCTGTTTGACTCAATGCCCAGGCGTATCAAGGCCGTTATTACGGCCAGAGGTGGTTGTTCTGGGTACTGATTTCTCATGATCTATGCACCCAAGTTTCGTGAAAATGTAATCACATGTCACATCTAGTATAATATATTTGTCCAATGAATATCCGTTTATCAACTGCAGTTCTTCTTGGTGTAGCAATTTTAATGGCAAGTAGTGTATTTAGTGTATTTTGTATTAGTTACAAACTACGGCGTGCACAAATTTTACTCAACATGTAAACGTCACTACAGATACTCGGATTTAGGTTATGGGATGTTAGATATGTGTGCCATCATCGGGAATGATGTGGCGCCGACGAATAGTGAAATTCTGCATGACCCGCTGAAGTGTCGGAATATCGAAGCTGTCGACGACGTCCTGAATGACTTCTCGATCGCGAAATGCGGATTCTCAGTCCCGCAAATGCGCCAATTTTGCTTATTGAAGAACCCATCCAAATGAAAGTGGGCTTAGTCGTTTAACCAAGCCATATTCACATCAAAGCCCTATTCGTCAGTTCTGTGGACAATAGTGTTGGCGAAATGCAACGGCTGTTTCATGGCCCTGGGGCTTAACGGCTGATGGATTGGAATTTTCTATGGGAGGAGATTAAGGTATTCAACAACAATTTGTTGCAGTGTCTCCCGGTTGGTACCCACGTCTAGTGCAGCTCGTCTGATCGATTTCTTGGAGTCGGTTTGACTCACAGCACGTGTCTTCTCGATGTTGTCAGGCGTTGTCACCATTTTTGGAAGACCGACATTACCAACACTGTCATCATGAGCACTACCCGTTCTTTCAAACTTCCAAATCAAATTCTTGTTTGTTAGCATACTTGGGCCGCTCGTTTTCAGCTGGGACTCGGTCGCAAACTCCCTTTGAGCCGCAGCTGGGCTGTTACTGCTCGCATAAGGGGCCTTCACAGGCACTATACACTCAGGCATGCTGTACCGTGACATGGCCAACAGCAAGGCGCGTGCGCATACTAACGCATACTAATTCCCATCGCGCCCCGCACCCAACCGTGCAGTTTGAACGTCGTAACGCAAACCCTTCAGCAATTATGACGATTTTATTTCAAGTTCAATAATTGTCACCCTGTATGTTTCAGATCTCCCCTAAACCAAAATATCGAAATTTAAACATCACACACCCCAGGTAGGTAGAGCTGGAGACTCGGAATCTCTCACTGAAATGTCAATCTGCCCAGTGGATCTGGGGAAAGGGTGTGAGTGGGAGCAAGAAATCGACTAATAAGATTAAACAACAAAATAAAGTCACGGGAAATAGGAACAACTTGAACAAAACTTTCTATGTTGCAGAATATAATATGCGCAGCATTAGACTTGAACAGCTCGGCTGTTTGGAACACGAAATGTAGAACGTCAAACGAGACACACTCGGAACCAGTGATATAAAGTTCAAAGGCGAAGCGACTACTATCTTCAAGTCTGAGCACTTCCTATTTCGGAATAACTATAACGTAAATTCGCATATTTTCGGCATAACTCTGCTATTTCACAACAGGAGGGAACACTTTGTCACCAAGATCAGACAGAGTGACCTACATGATCACTGAGTTCACAGCTAAGTTTAACCTTCAAATCGTTTGTGCCTTCACACCTACTTCCACCTCATACGATGAAGAACTAGAACAGGTCAATGAAAATCTGACAATAGTAAAATATTCTTTCAGAAACCATAACATTTTGCCAAATACTTGGCGATTTTGATATCGGGATAGGAGCGTAGTCCGCAAAAGGACATTCCTCCACTGGAGATTTTGCACTGTCGACAATAAAGCACAGTAGAAAAATGATGCTGAAATTTCTTAACAAAGAACGTTTGTAACAAACGAATACATTGCACAAGAAACAAAAGGAAGTGCACCTGAAGAAGCCCCGATGGCACGGTTAAGAATGAAATAGATTACATCCTCACAGCGAACACCCACGTATGCTGCACTCCAGAAAAGAAAAATGTGCGATTCTACCTCGAAACAAAACAGCTTATAGAAGAATGACGAAACACTAAGAGAGACGCACCCAGATACTGAGACATCAACAAAAACGTAAAGAAAGTGACTAGAAGAGATCAGAGAACGAAAAATACAAGACTGATCGAGAAGACCATCAAAATCAGTGTGGACAAGATACACCTTCTTCCGGTCAATCAAAAGGCAAGCTTATCATCCACAACATTCGGAATGACCAAGGAGGAGTTGTTACTGAAAGAGACAAATCTATAAAAACTGTCGAGGACTTTTATCGGATGCTCTGAAGTCAATCACTGACAGAGCCAAAGCTTGCATCATGAATCACGAGGATTTGAAATGTTTATCCCCGGGACAGAAAGAGATCAACGTAGATGGAAATCATCGCTGCCATCTGCTCTTTGCTGATGATATCATCCACTTTAGCAGCGACACAAACGAACTGTCGACAATGATACGATAACTCAAGTGGTAGGTTACAAAATTAACCTTCAAAAAACCAAAGACATGGCTCCCATCAGTATTACAGTCTTCATCAAAAACCATGCCCTGGAAACAATAAATTAATATGTTTATTTGTTGCATATAATCCGACTTGGGAAAGATAACCAGACAGCAAAGATCACTTGTTGAACTGGCCTCACATGGATGGCAGTTGGGGAGCCTGTTTACATTTTCTGTAGACTGACTATCCCTAGAGATTTAGAAAGGGGCGTCTGTGACACATGCATCTCACCAGTAACAACATACAGGACAGAAACTATGAACAACCAGCAGCGCAAATAGACACTGCGTCTGTCAAAGGGCAGTGCTTGGAGTGAGTCTGAGAGACAGGATGAAGAACGAAGAGATAAGGAGAAGATTGGGGGTCTACGACGTTGTCGAGTGGATACGACACGGAAGTGACGTTATGCAGGACGCGTGGCCAGCAACAAATTCCAATCACCTACTACACTGATGCAATGGCATCACTGGTTATCAAAAAGGAGTTTTGGACGTCGTGTGACGAGATGGAAAGACGACATCCAACGACATGCGGGGAAAAACCTCCGAGAAAATATTGACATGGAAGTCAGAAGATGATGATGAATACAATGGAACAGATGGGCAGAAGATTCTAGAAAGTGCAGAGACTATTAGTACGTTGCTGATTCATGATCCAAACTACTACTACCACTACTTGCCAGCCGGATTCTAGCGCAGACATATTTTCTTACTGTGAAAGAATTAGGTGAATAATTTCAACACCTCTGCGCCTCACATGCAGTACATACCCTTCATTAGCCAGTTAATCGCAGCAAAAGGCTCCATGCTTGTATCTTTCTGCCAGTGACTTAATTTCTTTCACAGCTGACGTCACTTCGTTGTGGAGGCGATAAACAAGTGTTACAGTCTACCACACCATCATACACACAAACTCCCTCCTCCTACACAAACACTGATATTGGATGTCTCGTAAATTATGACACTGGACGGAGATTTACACCTACTTTATCGGCACCTCGCTGTCAGTTTTTGAGAGTGGGTATTCTGCTGTTCCCCTGAAAATTTATACTTAAGATTTACAGAGAATGTAACAGGTTTGTTGAATACCAACCAGTTGAGGCCAATTCGCCGGGTGATCTGTGCTGTGTAGTTACCGTTTTCAAATTGAGTTTTATGCCCCAGGTAAATGTTTTCATGGTTTTTGATGGAGACGCAATATTGACAGGGCTTATGACATCAGCCTTTTGAAGGTTAATTTTGAGGCCTTCAGCTTGGGAAGTATCTTTGAGATTTCAGATCATTATTGAGGATTCAACTTATACTTCGTAAGTAGGTCGCAACCAGCTGGTGCCATCGTCTGACCCTTCCTCCCTGTTCCACTTGCGAATGGCGCGTTGGAAGAACGTCGGTTGCCTCTGTATTAGGTCTAATTTCCTGAATTTTATCATTGTGAACATTTTGTGAGGTGTATGTGGGAGAAAGTAGTATGTTGTCCGACTCTTCCGGGAAATTACTCTCTCAAAACGTTAATAATAAATCTCTCCATGATGCACAAAGCCTCTCTTGTAGCGTTGCCATTTGAGTTTGCTCTCACGACGATTAAACCATCCCGTGACGACACACGACACTTTTCCTTGGATCTTCTCTACCTCTTCTATCAGACATTCCTGGTAAGAATACCCCAGAGTCTGTCGAACAAGCGCCTTGTAAGCCATTTCTTTCGTGGATGAGTTACATTTCCTTAATATCCTACCTATGAATCTCAGTCTGGCATCTGCTTTTCCTACTATTTGTTTTATGTGGTCGTTGCATATTAGGTCGGTCTGGATGGTTACTCGTAGATATTTTACGGTGCATAATGTTTCCAGAAATTTATCATCATTATTGTAGATGTACAAGGGGTATTTCTTTTCCTACGTACGCACAATACATTACATTTATTAAGGTTCAGGATCAACTAACAGTTCCTGCACCATTCATCCTCTGTAGGCCAATCTGCGGGGATAGTGTCTTCTTGCGTTGCTCTTACTTATAGACAACTGAAACGCTACGAATAGTCTTAAAAAGCTCCAGACGCTTGGTACTAGATTATTTATACGCACTGTAAACAGTTAAGGTCCTATCACAATTCCTTACGATACCCCATAAATTACCTTTCTATCTGTCGACTTCGGTCCGTTAAGAGCGACGCTCTGAGTTCAATTTGTAGGGAAGCCTTGAATCCAGTCGCCGATACTCGGTGAACTCGTACTTTTCTTCGCTGGCGTCCTGATACCACCGCAGCTCTGACCAGTAACCAAAAGACTGTCTACTACGAACAGTGCAGCTTCCAACTATTTACGGATGGCAACCAGCTACCCTTTCGTCCGCTCACACCAAGCATAGTTCCTATTCATGTACTGTGTAGAAAAACTGAATAAGATCTCAAAAAATACAAACAAAGTAGTCGTTTGTATCATTTCTGAAGAGGATGATATCATCTGCAAACCAAAGATGATTCAGACGTTTGTTGATACCTTTCTGTCCTCAAAACACTTTAACACATCCTCCAGTGAAAATATGAATAGGTTAGGTGAGATTGTGTTTTCTTGACTGAGGCCTTGCCAATGATCCAATTCTCCCTTTTTTTCACATGTGTGGTGGCATTCTCGTAAATGTAGGGAATTAATTGGTGTATCTGTAGTTAATGCGGATTTTCTTCATCTTCTTTAATACTGCCCAGAGATCGACCGTGTCGAAAGAGTTCCTACAGTCTGTGAAGGCTATGATATTCCATACATTTCTCTATCACTGTGTGTACTGTTTGGATATAATCAATAAAAGTGAATTCATTCCTGAATCTCGCCTGATCGGCTGCCTAAAGAAGTCAAATTTCTGACTCGGACGGTTCAGAATCATTTTTGTTAGAAGCTTGTAAAATACGGATAAAAGACTAACAGACCTGTAATTCTGGATGAGCGTGTTTTCCCCGTTCTTAAAAAGAAGAAGGACTCTAGACTTTCCTTTCTTGAGATTTTTATTTAACATGATTGGGGGTGCTTCCTTGTACCTCGCTTAATTTTAAGAATCTCGCACGTGATTTAATCTTCTCTTGGCTCCTTATAATTTCCTAGTTCTTTCAGAGCTGTTTACATTTCATTTTCATCGATAGTTTCCAGTTCTTCCGATCCCACATTCATAATGCAGGCTTTGGCTTGTCAGTTATTGACTGTAGAGCTTCTGATAAAAGTCCTCGACAGCTTTTATAGTTTTGTCTCTTTCAGTAACAACTTCTCCTTGGCCATTCCGAATGATTCACTGTAGCAAAGGCGTAGTACACATTGATTTTGATCGTCTCCTCGATCAGTTTTGTGTTTTCCGTCCACTGATCTCTTCTATTCGCTTTTTTTACGTTGTTGTTGACGTCTCTGTATCTGGGTGCGTCTCTGCCACTGTCTAACTTTTCTTCTATAAGTTGTTCTGTTTCGAGGCAGTATCACAGATTTTCTGTTTCTTGAGTGCCCTGACTTTCTTTACCGCTGTTCAAATACTGCTGATAATCTCTGTCGATAGTTCAGCCGGTTCCATTCCACTTGACTTTTGATTTGGTACTTTCTTGTCTACCCATTGTTTGAACTCATTTCTTTCTCTTTTAGCACATTTATTGGAGGTCGCATTTCCTTTTTGATTATACGTTTTCTACCGAGTTGAGTATTAATATGGATTCTCGCTCTAACAAGCCTATGGTTAGTTGAATATTGAATCGATTTGCGACTCATACATCTGAGTACATTCCGTTGTTCCATGTGAGGATGTAATCTGTTTGATTCCTAACTGTACCATCAGGGCTTCTCCAGGTCCACTTCCTTTTCGTATTTTGATTGTAAAATGTGTTCATGCAGTTTAAACGTTCTTTGTTATGAAAACTCATCATTATCACTAAATGATTTTGTCCTCTATGCTTTAGCATCAGAAATACCAAATTTCCATTGAAGTTATGGCCTTCTGTGAGCTTCACTCCTATCTTAGTATCAAACTCGCCAAGTGTTAAGGAAGATGTTGTGGTTTCTCACCGTTTTGCTATTGTCAGATATTTATTCAACTGTTCTAGTTCTTCATCGGTTGAGGTGGAAGTAAGTGTGTAGGTACAAATCTTAGCCTTCAACTCAATGATCATGTCTGAAATGGACATAGTCTTGTGTTCACTCCTGTTGTGAATTAGTAGAACTACGCAATCAGTATGCGAATTACGTTCCAGTTGTTCTGAAATGGAAGGTGCCAAGATCTAAGAATAATAGTCGCTTCGCATTTGAGTGTCGTCTCACTGATTCAGAGTATGTCCCAGATGATGTTCTGCAATTCGCGTTACAAGCGGCCGAGATGTTCTTCGAGTCTCATGTTACGAATATTATTATATACTGCACAGAAAGTTTTGTTCAAGTTGATCGTATGTCCTGTGCTTTTATTTTGTTGTTTAATTTTATTAATCGGAATTCTGCACCCTCCCTCGCCTCCCCCAGAATCCAAGGGGCAGATTAACACTTCAGTGCGAGGTGCAGAACATCTACCTCGACCTACCAGGAGTGTGCTTGTTTTAAATTTCGACCTTTTCGTTCAGGAAAAATTTGGAACATATCTTATCATGCTGGACCAATGAGGGTTGACAAGAGGTGGGAGTTACGTAGGGGTTAATAGAGAACTGGATGGATAAGAGTTTTATTTCATGTGCCCCTCACGGTATGGACGTGAGGAAGAACAAGTATAAGTTTGGGTCGCCATTCTCTGATATGATCCTGCTCCTACTATGATCATAAGAGTGAACGACTCACTGCGACAGCGGTAGCATGCTGTGCAGTCCTAAAGCACCGACCAGCGCAGGGCTGCAAAACAGCATCATGAAGGCGCCAGTGGAGCCAGTGGAGAGAGCGGGCAGCGCCACACCTCAGCGCCCCCTGTCTACGCTGACTTAACCAGCCGCCCATCGCCGGTCGGCCCCACATCGGTCGCAGACTTCGAGAGCATAAGTACTTAGTAGTAGTAGTAGTAGTAGTAGTAGTGTGAAAAATAACTGCATTTTGGAGGCACAGGAAGCAAGTTAAGTTATGTTTCTTTTATTTTTATAAATAAAGTGTCTCATTAATTAGAAAGTTCAATGTACAGAGCATTTTGAATTCCTGCCACTGGCCATTGCAACTTCTCTCTTTCCTTGTTTGTGTGGTGCTGACTCCCACAGTAGCCGACACAACACGTTTCACCTCGATAATTCTCAAATGAATATTGTGGTGACCCAGAGACATCATCCGTATTGTCGCAGAAGAAGCTGAGTAGCACAGTGGTGTAGTTGTTATGATACTACACTGTTGCATGAAGGCTACTGAGTTCAAAACTCGCCTGTACTGTACACTTTTAATTTCTATATTCGGTTCGAGTACATTCTAGAAGTATCCCCAAGTGTCAAGAATCGTTGTACTGGAATGTTCTGTAGCTGTATATATACTGTGTGAGTTCTGGCTGGAGGCAGTTCGCTCTGCGCTCTTGTATGTGCACGTGCTGAATAAACCTTCGTTAAGTGAAGTTAGTGTTCGTCATTCGTCTAATTACACCTTCTTCTACGTGACATTATTCTGGTGGAGACACTGGGTATTGGAACTTGTGACAGCGCACATTGTCGACGACACAGTGGCTCCCGTCAGGCCACGACAGAGCCGCCGTTTACGGGCGAGAAACCCGAGTTCGAGCCACATTCAACAGATCGCAATCTATCGGAGACAAGAAGAAGAAGAAGAAGAAGAAGACGTTACCATGACAGCAACTGTGTGCCACCACATGAGACATCCTTCCGGGTTCTCTGATGACGACGACCAAGATCCAAACAAGTGGCTGAAGGTATATGAGCGTATAGCCAAATTTAAGAAATGGGATGACACTGTGTGTTTGGCTAACGTATTTTTCTTCTTGGAGGGCACTGCCAAGCAGTGCTATGAGAAAAACGAGGTGAAGTTCACAAGCTGGGACGTATTTCAGGTTCGAATCCTGCCTCGGGCATGGATGTTTGTGATGTCCTTAGGTTAGTTAGGTTCAAGTAGTTCTAAGTTCTAGGGGACTGATGACCTCAGATGTTAAGCCCCATAGTGCTCAGAGCCATTTATTTAAGTATTTCAGGCGGAAATGCGCAAGTATTTTCGCGACGCACGACGACAGAGGTGCAAGGCTGAAGATAAATTAAAGTGCAGGGCACAGCGTCCAGGAGAAACTACAGCATCCTACATTCAAGACGTCTTGGAGCTGTGTAAAATAGTGGATCCTAGAATGAAGGAGGAAGATAAGGTTGCACATCTCATGAAGAGTGTTGCTGAGGACATGTATCAAGCCCTACTCCTGAAGGAGGTTTCGACAGCAGACGACTTCATAAAATGGTGCCAGTATATCGAGGCAATGTAGCAAAAAGAAGTTTCAACGGCTTCCAAATGTTGTATCGATGGCTGTGATGGAGGAAGCAACTGATTTCAGAAGTGTTCTTCGTCAGGTAGTGAGAGAGGAAGTTCAGAAGGCACTTGGGTTGCACGGAGAGCAAAAAACGGAGACGCTTCAAGAGGTCATAAGGGAGGAAGTGGAACAGACATTGAACCCAATCTCTCGTCCCTCATTTCCCTTCAAACGGTGAAAAAGTTGAGACCCAGGTGGAGTTACATTCCTACAATGCCACATCAGGAACCAGTTTCGGCACCAACGTAGGCTGACGTCTGGAGGACCCAGGATAGCCAACCAGTACGCTTCCACTGCGGACGATTGGGACGTGTGGTGCGCTATTGTCGAGAAAGGCGGCGGATATTGGATGACGCCCGCGCCAGAAGACGGCAGACCGATCTTAGCCGACGTCAACACCGGGACGACGAAGATGAACAAGATGATGTGGGTGCAAGACGACGTAGGTCACCACCGCCGCAAGTTACCCGCTGGTGGGGACGCTCCCCAACACGCCGATCAAGGTCTCTATCGCCGTTTAGAAGCTCCAGCCGATCACGTAGCCGCCGCAACCTGGAAAACTAAAGGGTGCGACCTAGCTTCACGTGAGACCACCGAAGAGTAAAATCCTCCGCCGTCGATCACTACAAAAATGATAGGACACTACGTCAATATCCTCATGGATGGCCGCCCAGCCCAAGCTCATGTGGACTCTGGAGTATCATATTCAGTCATTACGAAGATGTACCGTCGCCAGTTGCAGAAAACTGTATTCGTCGACAGCAAAACATCTCTGCTGAAGGTGGCTAATGGGAAATATGTAAAACCTACAGGAAGATGTACCATTCGTGTGGGTATAAATGGCCATACACGGCACTTAGGATTCATCATCTTACAAGAGTGTAGTCATGACATAATTCTCGGATGGGACTTTTTGAAAGCTTCTCAGGCAATTATACACTGTGGTCGCTCGAAGATTATGCTAGATGATATGAGATACTGCGGACAGGAAGATGCGCATCTGAGTGTGTGGAGACTATGTGTGCGGGATGAAGTGATCATTCCTGCAGTCAGCACTAGAAAGGTAACTGTCACGTGTAATGCCATGCATCAACCCATGGATCTTGTAGTGGAATGTAAGATCCTTCCAAGACACATGTACGTAGCAAACGCTGAGCCATTAATGGAAGAACAGCTGAGCATCATATAAACATCCCATGCCGAGTATGTGGGCGAAATTAGCGCTACCACTACGACACAAGATCTTCTAGCTCGACTATCACCAGATCTCACTCAGGAACAACAGAAGAAGCTACCTGGCTTCTTCAAGAGTCCTCTGAATGCTTCAATCCACAGGTGAAGAGCAAATTAGACAAATCGATGGTGAAGCAGCGGATTAGCACTGGAGACCATCAACCAATAAGCCAGAGAGAATACTGTGTGTCAGCAACGGAGCGTCGAATAATTCGCGACGACGTAGAGAAAATTATTAAGAATCACATCATTCAGCCTTCGCAGAGCACATGGTCGTCACCAGTGCTCCTCGTCAGGGAGAAGGATGGCAGTTGGCGCTCTTGTGTTGAATACAGGAAGCTTAATAAGATAACTAAAAAGGACGTTTACCCTCTTCCGCGAATTGACGATACACCAGATTATCTGAAGTGGGCTAAGTTTTTCTCAACCATGGACATGTACTCGGGATACTGGCAAATCGAAGTAGATGAGGCTGATCGTGAGAAAACTGCATTCATCCCCCCTTGAGAGGCCTGTATGAGTTTTAAGATAATGACATTTGGTTTGTGTAATGCACCAGCAACTTTTGAACAGATGATGGATAATCTTCTACGTCACCTGAAGTGGACGATGTGTCTTTCTTATTTAGATGGCATTATAGTGTTCTCAGAAACATTTGATCAACACATAAAAAGACTGAGGGCCGTTCTTAAGTGTCTCCAACAAGGCAGACTGAAAATTAATCCAAGAAAGTGTCTCTTTGGAGCAAAAGAAATCAAAATACTTGGACACCTTGTGTCAAACGAAGGTGTGCCGCCAGACCCAGAAAAGATGAGATCTATAACGGAATTTCCTATTCCTAAAAGTATATGAGAAGCTTCCTCAGATTATGTTCTTATTATTGTCGTTTTGGTTCAAATGGCTCTGAGCACTATGGAACTTAACATCTATGGTCATCAGTCCCCTAGAACTTAGAACTACTTAAACCTAACTAACCTAAGGACATCACACAACACCCAGTCATCACGAGGCAGAGAAAATCCCTGACCCCGCCGGGAATCGAACCCAGGAACCCGTGCGTGGGAAGCGAGAACACTGTCGTTTTAAGAAAGACTTTTGTATCAAAGCCAACTCCAAGAGTTGTTAGAAGCTGATGGGAAATTTATCTTCTTTGGTGCTCGACAAGATTCTTTCGGTGTGCTGCGAAAAGCTCTGACGACTGACCCTGTACTTGGTCTGTATGATGAGAGAGCACCTACAGAACTACACACAGATGCCAGCGGGTATGGGATCGGTGCGGTTCTGTTGCAAATTTCGGATGGAAAAGAGAAGGCAATAGCCTATGCTTCTAGGACACTTACAAAAGCCGAGAGAAACTACTCAACTACAAAAGGAGAATGTCTTGCTGTGATCTGGGCCATGTGCACATTTCGACAGTATCTCTATGGAAGGCCATTCGCAGTTGTTATAGACCATCACTCACTTTGTTGGTTGACAGATCTTAAGGATCCAACAGGACGACTCGCCAGGTGGGCACTATGTCTTCAAGAGTATGACATTACCATAGTGTACAAAAGTGGGAGAAAACACCAAGAAGCCGACTGTCTGTCAAGAAACCCTGTGCAAGACCATCAAGACTCTGATGAAGATAGTGACTGTCTCGCTGCACTCCAGGATCTCTCTGCTGAGCAGAAGAAGGACGCCGAGATATCTCAAATTATGTCCGCCTTTAATCGGTCAGAGGATGTGAAATGACAATTTAAGGTAGTTAATGGATTACTCATCATCATCAATCATCATCATCATTTAAAACTGATTATGCCTTTCAGCGTTCAATCTGGAGCATAGCCCCCTTATGAAATTCCTCCATGATCCCCTATTCAGTGCTAACATTGGTGCCTCTTCTGATGTTAAACCTATTACTTCAAAATCATTCTTAACCGAATCCAGGTACCTTCTCCTCGGTCTGCCCCGACTCCTCCTAGATTCTACTGCTGAACCCCTGAGTCTCTTGAGTAACCTTGCTTCTCCCATGCGTGTAACATGACCCCACCATCTAAGCCTGTTCGCCCTGACTGCTACATCTATAGAGTTCATTCCCAGTTTTTCTTTGATTTCCTCATTGTGGACACCCTCCTGCCATTGTTCCCATCTACTTGTACCTGCAATCATCCTAGCTACTTTCATATCCGTAACCTCAACCTTGTTCATAAGGTAACCTGAATCCACCCAGCTTTCGCTCCCATACAACAAAGTTGGTCGAAAGATTGAACTTAGTCTTGGTACTGACTTCCTTCTTGCAGAAGAGAGTAGATCGTAGCTGAGCGTTCACTGCATTAGCTTTGCTACACCTCGCTTCCAGTTCTTTCACTATGTTGCCATCCTGTGAGAATATACATCCTAAGTACTTGAAACCGTCCACCTGTTCTAACTTTGTTCCTCCTATTTGGCACTCAATCCGTTTATATTTCTTTCCCACTGACATTACTTTCGTTTTGGAGATGCTAATCTTCATACCGTAGTCCTTACATTTCTGATCTAGCTCTGAAATATTACTTTGCAAACTTTCAATCGTATCTGCCATCACAACTAAGTCATCCGCATATGCAAGACTGCTTATTTTGTGTTCACATATCTTAATCTCACCCAGCCAGTCTATTGTTTTCAACATATGATCCATAAATAATATGAACAACAGTGGAGACAGGTTGCAGCCTTGTCGTACCCCTGAGACTACTCTGAACCATGAACTCAATTTACCGTCAACTCTAACAGCTGCCTGACTATCCATGTAAAGACCTTTAATTGCTTGCAAAAGTTTGCCTGCTATTCCATAATCTCGTAGAACAGACAGACAGACAGACAATAACTTCCTCCTAGGAACCCGGCCTTTTCTAGATCTATAAAGCACAGATACAATTCCCTGTTCCACTCATAACACTTCTCCATTATTTGCCGTAAGCTAAATATCTGGTCCTGACAACCTCTAAGAGGCCTAAATCCACACTGATTTTCATCCAATTGGTCTTCAACTAATACTCGCACTTTCCTTTCAACAATACCTGAGAAGATTTTACCCACAAAGCTGATTAAAGAGATACCTCTGTAGTTGTTACAATCTTTTCTGTTTCCATGTTTAAAGATTGGTGTGATTACTGCTTTGGTCCAGTCTGACGGAACCTGTCCCGATTCCCAGGCCATTTCAATTATCCTGTGTAGCCATTTAAGACCTGACAGTCCACTGTATTTGATGAGTTCCGACTTAATTTCATCCACCCCAGCTGCTTTATTGCACTGCAACCTATTGAGCATTTTCTCCACTTCCTCAAATGTGGTTCTATTTCCATCATCATTCCTATCCCATTCTACCTCGAAATCTGAAACATTACTGATCGTATTTTCACCTACATTGAGCAACTCTTCAAAATATTCCCTCCATCTGCCCAAGGCATCCATAGGATTCACCAGCAGTTTTCCTGACCTGTCCAAAATACTTGTCATTTCCTTCTTACCCCCCCTCCAGAATGGTTTTCCAGCAGCTTGACACACAGTCTCCAACCTGTTTTCAAAGTCTTCCCAAGATTTCTTCTTGGATGCTGCAATTATCTGTTTGGCTTTGTTTCTTTCTTCAACGTAACTTTCTCTGTCTACCTGAGTTCTAGTATGTAGCCATTTTTGATACGCCTTCTTTTTCCTTTTACAGGCTGCCTTGACTGTGTCATTCCACCAAGCAGTTTGCTTCATCCTACTTTTACACACTATTGTTCCAAGACATTCTTTAACCGCTTCTAGTACTGTGTCCCTGTACCTTGTCCATTCCTTTTCCAATGACTGTAATTGACTACATTCAACCAACTGGTACCTTTCTGAGATCGCTGTTATGTACTTGTGCCTGATTTCCTTATCCTGAAGTTTCTCCACTCTTATCCTCCTACATATGGACCTGACCTCCTGCACTTTCGGCATCACAATCCCAATTTCACTGCAGATTAAATAATGATCAGTGTCATCAAAGAATCCCCTGAATACACGTGTGTCCCTAACAGCCTTCCTGAATTCCTGATCTGTTATTATATAGTCAATGGAAGATCTGGTTCCCCTGGATTCCCAAGTATACTGATGAATATTCTTATGTTTAAAAAAGGAGTTTGTGATTACTAAGCCCATACTGGCACAGAAATCCAAGAGTTGTTTCCTGTTCCTGTTGGCCTCCATATCCTCTCCAAATTTACCCATAACCTTTTCATACCCTTCTGTTCGATTTCCAATCCTAGCATTAAAATCACCCATCAGCAGAACACTGTCCTTGTCCTTTACTCTAACAACTACATCACTGAGTGCCTCATAAAAACTATCCATCTTATCTTGATCTGTCCCTTCACAATGCGAATATACTGACACAGTCCTAATTTTCTTGCTAGACACTGTCAAATCTATCCACATCATTTGTTTGTTTACATAACTTATTGCAACTACGCTGGGTTCCATTTCTTTCCTGATGTAAACCCCTACACCCCATTGTGCTATTCCTACTTTGACTCCTGACAGGTAGACCTTGTATTCTCCCACTTCCTCTTCTTTCTCACCCCTTACCCGAATGTCACTAACAGTTAAAACGTCCAGCCCCATCTTACATGCAGCCTCTGCCAGCTCTACCTTCTTCCCAGAGTAGTCCCCATTGATATTAATAGCTCCTCATCTCATTACCATTTGTTTGCCAAGTCGTATCTTAGGAGTCCCTGGTTTGTCAGTTAGAGGTGGGACTCCGTCACCTCCAAAGGTCCGAGGCATTTTGCTCTGGTTATTGCCAGCATCATATTTAAAGTACAAGGGAAGCAGGTTGCTAGCCTTACTTGCCCCGAGTCCCATTGGGTTTTACCCCTAACGGCTGAGGGACTAACCGGTGGATTTAGTAGTCTTTGCCGTATGAGCACAAAGGTGACCACGACTCAGAATATGTCCGAGATTCCCAGCCTTATTCCAAAGTAACTGGTATCCCGACTGTCGGGACCACTTACTTGGCCACTCATACGTTGCCCGTGGTTCATGAACTAGGACATGAGTACAGGAACCCACACCATGAACCACTAAATGGATTACTTTGCAAGAAAAACTTTGATCCATTTGGAAAGAGGTGGCTACTAGTGATTCCTAAATACATGCACTTAGATGTTCTACAGAAATTCCATGACACACCTGAGGTCGGCATTTAGGATTTATTAAGACATACGATAGAATCCGCAAGAGATTTTTCTGGCCAGGTTTATTTGGGAGTGTCCGTCACTGTGTGTCGCACTGTCGAGAGTGCCAGAGGAGAAAGACAGTTCCTCAGAAACCACCTGGCCAACTCATACCAATTCCACCAGCCAAAACGTCTTTCCAACGTGTTGGGATTGACCTCCTTGGACGATTTCCAGCGTCTGCTAGTGGAAATAGATGGATTATTGTTTGCTCTGATTATCTGAAACGCTACCCCATTACAAAATCCGTGAAAACAGCCGAAGCATCCGAGGTGGCCAAATTCATTGTGGAAGACATTGTATTAAAACACGGTGCACCAAGATCGTTAATTACGGATCGAGGGAAAGTTTTTCAATCGAATCTTGTGACAGAGATAAACCGTCGGTGCAACATTACTCATCACATGACGACTGCCTACCATCCGCAAACTAATAGGCTTACTGAACGCCTTAATAAGATCTTGACCGACATGCTATCAATGTTCATCGGTGTTGAGCAGAGCAACTGGGATGAGGTGCTACCTTTCGTGACATTTGCCTACAACATCGCCAAACAACACACCACAGGATTTACGCCATTTTTCCTGGTGCATGGGCGCGAGGCTACTACGACGATGGACACTGTGTTTCCTGATTTGATCCATTATAAATGGTTTTTGTAAAATACAAAGTTGCACACATAAGATTCAACAAGCACTGTCAACAACTAAACATAATTCCGAATTATATAAAAGTGAAAATATGTTCTAGCAGCAGCATAGCAAAACTTATAATGCACAAAGCAGACAAACTCTGGCTGAAAACCGATATAAGGCAGTTACACAAGAAGAAGGACTTACTAAACAGAAAGCTACTCAACATGCAGATAGAAGCAGCAAGCAACATGGAACCCACAATTTATGACAGCATTTGCAGGCACATCCAAGACATAGTCGACAAGGAGTACTTGACCATTTGCAACACACATAACAAGAAACTACAGACGTTGACATTCAAACAAGATAAGAGATCCAACCTTGAGATAACTGACAAAAGGACACACACATTTTACAGTAGAGTTGTGAACAACACAGGCATGAAGTTCAACCAAAGGAGAAACTATCTACTCCAAGAAGGACTAAAATGCAATGTAAAACCTAACCTCAACAACCATACACTGAAACAGGTTATAGCTGCAACTAAAAGTGCAGCAGATGCTGCAAAATTAAATTCAAATACAAAAGCAGCAATAGGTCACAAAGTAAGCAAGCTTCTTGAGAAAGAAATGAATAAAGATAAGTTTAGATCTAAATATACAATAAATGATACAAAAACTTTAAAATCTATAAATAATAAACTGAAAAACAACCAATCCATAGTTGTAAAGTCAGACAAAAGCAATGCATTAGTTGTGATTAAAGAAAAAGAACACATAGACAAAACAAATTAATTTTTTGCTGCTAATAACATTGAGCACATTGAAAAAGACCCAAACAAACAATTTCAAAGTAAAATTAAGGAACAATTAAAGAATACACATTACCTGTTGACAGAAACTGAAAAGAAATACCTTACATGCATGAATCCAAAAGCACCACGCCTAAGAGCACAGCCAAAAACACACAAAAATGGAAACCCGATACGTCCCATGGTCAACTCTATAAATAGCCCAGCATACAAACTGTCACAAAAACTGAATAACATACTGATGAAAAATTATACATATGAAACAACATACTCCACAAAAAACAGCATGATTGTAGCTAAAGAACTAAGAACCAGAAAGCTCCCCCAAGATGCACAGTTTATATTACTTGACATCACCAACCTTTATTCAAACATACCAATACAAAAGGCTCTAACAGTAATACAAAAGAACCTTATGCAACACAAGAAATTTTCATACACAGGGATTGTTGAATTTATGGAACTCCTTCAGCTAACCCTAAGTTACAACTACTTTACCTTTAATGGCAACATTTATAAACAACCAGATGGCCTAGCAATGGGATCATGTATATCTGGTACCATAGCTAACATATACATAAATCACTTAGAACAAAAATTATTTGACAGCCAAGAACCTTACCTAAAGAAAATAGAATTTTATAGGAGAGATGTAGATGACACAGCACTGTTAGTGAAAGGGGATACCAAAGACATCACAGACATTCTAAATCATTTCAATAATCTAAATGAGAAAATCAAATTTACAGTGGAACATGAGCAAAATAAAAGCATCAGCTTTCTGGACCTAAATATTACAAGACACAACAACACACGCACATTCAAAATTTATAGGAAAAACACAATGACTGACACCACAATCCCTGCAACCTCATGTCATCCAAATATCCATAAACAGGCAGCATACAGGTCAATGCTGCATAGGGCAACAAAAATACCATTGAACCAAGAAAATATGCAACAAGAAATAAACACAGTGAAAAAGATTGCAGTTTACAATGGTTACAATGCTTCCATGGTTGACACGACCTTAGACAAAGTGAAGAAAAACCCAGGTACAAGTTGCACCACAGAAGAAAATGAGATAAACAAATGTATATCTACTATTCCATACATAGGCAATGCTCCACAGAAGATTGCAAATATTTTCAAAAATCACAGAGTAAAATTTGGGTTTTCTACATCTAATAAGCTACAGCAAAAACTAATACATAACATAACATAACATAACTAATACATAACATAATATTCAGACTCTGGAATATACAAGGTAACATGCCAGGAATGCTCCATGTTCTACCGAGGACAAACAGGCCGAAATTTCAACACCAGGTACACAGAGCACATTAGAATCATGATCCATATTCAGACTCTGGAATATACAAGGTAACATGCCAGGAATGCTCCAAGTTCTACCTAGGACAAACAGGCCGAAATTTCAACACCAGGCACACAGAGCACGTTAGAGCATACACACACAACAAACACACTACATCATCGGCAATAGCAGCACACATACATAATACAGGACAACCATTTTGGAAAAATAGAGTAAAATGTCAAAGTACTCCACCGACTAAATAAAGGACATAAAATGGATTTGCTTGAAGAACGGAAGATATATTCACATTACAGAAAATATGAAGATTAAATATTAAATAAAAAACTTGAAAGTGAATCAGTGAATTTCTTCAGATGTTTCGATAATATACTTAAATAAAAATGATAGAAATAAGCACAATTGTAAAATCAGTATAAGTAATCTATGAGCCAATTATAATAATATAATATAAGTAATTTATGAGCCAAATTGTTAAGATAAATAAACTCTGTACCAAAGCATATCATAATCTGTGGAAGATCTGTGTGGACTACCTGTAAGAAGATCTTTGTAACTGTTTTGTTTATATAAGATATTTTCGATGCGTAAAGTGTACAACAAGTTGTGTGTGATGTTTAGTGCGTGTGAGACTCTGCACAAATGGACCATTAGGAAACTGCAACTACAAATTCTTCTAAATTTCTAACTTCACAAAAAGAACTGAGACCCAACTAAAAAAATCACGTGTTTCTTATGTATTGCAGTAAAAGTCAACGAAATGAAGCAGACTCTTAGACACTGACAACATCAAAAGAAATGGCTTAATACACACAAAAAACGCACTTGAAAATTGGAATTATTTCTCGAAACGCGTCGTGCGAAAAGTAAAATAAAGAGAAATCGTGACATGGTAGCAAAAGATTTATTTATTTATAAACAAACCTATTATTTTATAAACAAACCCACTGTGTTTCCGTTACATCCTCATGACGTGGACGATGACTACATCGGCCAGGTGTTAATCAGCACTGAGGAAGCCTGGCAGTTAGCGCGACTCCGCACGCTGCAGCCTCAAGAAAACGATCGCCGAAGGTAAGACGCGAGCCACCGCCTGGTGTCTACCAGTCTGGTGACCTCGTCTAGATCTTCACTCCTGTTTCGGAAGTTTGGTCTCTCTGAGAAGCTCCTTAGGCGCTACTTTGGACGTTATAAGGTTTGTAAGACAGTTGTCTGATGTTACGTATGAAGTTGAAGATTTCGACCCCGACACAAGACGACGAAAGATCATAGATATGGTCCACGTCCTTCGAATGAAGCCCTATAAGGATCCTGCAGCCCAGGGTAAATTCGAAGCTGCAGCGACAGGCAACAAGCGGAAAGGTGACGAAGAGTGTAGCAGCAAAAGAAGTTCTAAGAAGATCACCGCCAGGGCGGACATCAGTCGTCGGGAGTCGGAGTATGCAGGACCGATGACTCGCTCCCGAACTAGGAGGACGTAACACCGAAACGCTGTTCTCTTAAGGAGGGAGCAATGTCGCAGAAGAAGCTGAGTAACACCGTGGTGTAGTGGTTATGATACTAAGCAGTCGTGTTCAGGCACTCGGCCAGTGCTCATCTCGCGGTGACGGGCGGTAGCGCGGGCCAGTGTTTACGTCGCGAGCAGTGCTGAGGTGGAGAGCTGAGCAGCGTGTGCGAGCGCTGTTAACGTTCGTTTCTGTATAACTGTTGTAAGTACGATGTCGACAATTATCAGAGCGAACAGCGTTCAGTGTGTTTTCGATCGCGCTGCCTTACGACCGACGGCATTTGAAATTCACGAGTGGATTTTTGAGGATTTGAAATTGCCGGAAGATATAGTTGACACGTTCCAGTTGGACTTTGTGCAGTGCTCGTTATTTGTCAAATTTATTTCGAGTGACACTTATGAGAAATTCGTCGAGGAGCATGCTGCCGTGAGACCATTTCGTCATAATGATGGCAGTATTAGTAATGTCCAAATCCTGCCTTCGGGATACAGAGTGAGAACCGTCAGGGTATTTAATGTGCCACCTGAGTGCCCTAGTGACCTGATTGCACGTTCTCTGTCACTGTACGGCGCTGTTTTGTCAGTTACCAATGAAAAATGGTCGAGTGCATATCGCTACCAAGTTAACAGCGGCGTGCGAAGTGTACGTGTAGACTTAAAAAAGCATATACCTTCGTATGTTGTCATTGGCGGCTGTCGCGCACAGGTAACTTACATTGGACAACCCCCTACCTGTTCGATCTGCCATTCAACAGAACATCTGCGGATGAACTGCACACGTCGACGTCCATTTCAACTTCCACGGGAACGTCCTGCAGACGCTAGTGAAAGGCTTGTTCCGCTATTGAGTGAGGTAGTCGCGGGGACTGTCCCATCACCCCGGCGCCGGAACATGTTAGCGAGGCGGAGATGCCAGTTCAGGTGGAATACAGTGCCAAAGACATTCGCGGTAGGACGGACGTCGAATCGGCTCCGTCATCGTCGCCGGGACAGTTACCGATGGATACCGACGATGCGCCAGCCACCTCTCAAACTTAGCCGTGTGAGACGCAGGAGCAGGTGCAGATCAGTTTCCCTGATCCACCCCTATCGGCAGAGGCTGCAGCAGAAACGAAGAAAGGCCGCCGAAGGAGAAGCAAAGGGAATAGTAGCAAAGAGAAAAAGTCGGAAGATTTGAGACCTGTACACGTATCAGAAAGTGGCAGCGAGACTGAACCTCAATCTTCCTGCTCCGTGCGCTGCGAGGACACCGCGAGGCAAGACCGCATCCGTCAACAAGCCAAACACCTGAAGGCACTACTGAGCGCTGAGAGGGAACAGAGCACCGTAACGGCTAAGAGGAAGAGCGAGCAGAGCAGCGAGCAGCTGCAGCAGCGCTCCCGCAGGAACTCGCTGGCGTCAGTCGCAGCCCCGCGTGGTGGCCAGGCGGACGCGGCCACGCTGACAGACTCAGCCGGCGGTGGCGGGCAGGGCGGCGCGCGCACCGCGCAGCACTCCGACAGCAACGAGCCGTGGTGGCAGCAGGACGGGGAGATGCAGCAGTAGCTGCTCTCGCGCATGACCATCGCGCTGCGACCTTTCCACTCCCTGACCCGTTTTTGGCTTTGCCGTTTCACCTCGTACTCCAGACGTTACCAATGAGCTCGGTTCAAAGCCGTCCAGAAGGACGATCCCAACACTCAGAGCCCATTGTCCTCTGAGCCGTCATGTGCGACAGCCAAACCTACAACATTACCATACTTAACCTCAATAGGATTCAAAGTGCGGTGAAACTCCGTTCGCTAACTGATTCCTTGTATGGCACCAGCGTTGACATTGCCCTCCTACAGGAGGTAGTCACAGTCTTAGAAGTGCCCGGTTACATTCTTATTGATAACATCAATATCCAGGATGCTGTAGGCACTGCCATACTTCTGCGCGACGGTGTACCCTTTATGGACGTGCAGCGGCTACCTAGTGGTCGTGGCATTTCTCTTCGAGTGAATGGTGTGAAGATTGTTAACGTGTACGCCCCGTCAGGTAGCACTCATAAGAGAGACCGTTCAAATTTTTATAAAAATGAGGTTCCCATTCTTCTTAGCGCTTATCGCTCACACCTCATCCTTGGTGGTGACTTCAGTTGTGTGATTAACGACAGAGACCAAACTCCTAACACGAAGAGATGTATCGAACTTGAACATTTAATTCATGGCATGCGTCGTCACGATACATGGGAACAACTGCACAGTGAACGGGTAGCGTACACCTTCGTAACCAGTCATTCTGCCAATCGGCTGGATAGGATATATGTGTCCGATGCCCTCCAGCGACACACTGTGAACTGTGACATAGCTCCTGTCATCTCCAACCATTGTGCATATCATAACCTACAACGCCAGCAAATTTACCGCGGGAAAAGCTACTGGAAATTGAATGTCAGCCTTCTTCAGGATGCCCAACTTGAAGAGGAGGTGAACATAACATGACAACAGCTCCAGCGGCACCGACGTCGTTACGCTAGCGTTCTACAGTGGTGGATTCAGTGTGCTAAGCCTAAATTACGCCTCACCCTCATGAGCTACGCCCGACAAAAAAGCTTTTGGCAGAAACAGACTATTGAATTTTATTATCGCTGTTTGAGAGAACTGTACAGTCGCACTACCAATCCTTCTCGCGATATCGATGTAAAGATCAAACGATATAAAGCGAAAATCACAGCGATACAACGCCAACGAATGCAAGACATCATCGTGCGAGCCCACCCCAAAGACGTTGCCGCCGAAGAACGGGCCTCTCCTGAGGACGACGAAACGGTGTAAAGCCATGTTGATTAAAGCCGTCGTTGATGACACTGAGAATGCCATCACGAACCAACGTGACATCATCTCGCACGTCTACGACTATTAATAGTCAACTTTACAAGAAGCAATCCGTTGATGAACACTCGTGCGACGATTTTCTTAGGACCTTGAGCTGTCGCTTGTTACAACAGGATAATGCAGATCTGGAATCTGTTTTCACAGGGGACGAAATCCGACTGGCGGTCCACAGTGCAAAGAAAGGGAAATCACCAGGACCCGACGGTCTTAGCGCCGAGTTTTACCAGCGATACTGGAACCTACTCGGTCCGACACTCCTCGAGATAGCGAATCAACTCTGGCACCTGGAAGTCATACCCAAGGCATTTACGGAAGGTATCATCTTGCCCTTGCCGAAAAAAGGTAACAGCAGGAAGGTCGAAAACATACGACCCATCACATTCCTGAATGCCGATTTCAAAATTATCACCAGATCGATTAAACTACGGATGCAAACCGTTCTGTACAAGGTTTTAGGCAGTTACCAGTGCAGTGCAGTTCAAGGCCGAAGTGCAATCTCAGCTGCCTGCGATTTGAGGGACATCATCTGTTCATATGCTGAAACCAAAGGACAGGGCGCTCTGATCTTTCTAGATTTTGAGAAGGCTTACGACCGTGTACGTCATGACTTCCTCTTTGAAAGCAGGAAGAAACTAGGATTTGGACCTCATCTCATAGAATTAATTCACAAACTTACTACAAACGCCTCTTCACAGATTCTCATTAATGGCCATTTTACAAAAGAAGTTTCCTTTGGGCAATCCATCCGCCAAGGATGTCCTCTGTCAATGATTTTGTACGCCACTGCAGTAAAGCTGCTACTGAACAACTTGGCGCATAGCGGAATCGGACTTAGCGTCGAGTCTGTCACTATCCCATGCGTTGCGTATGCTGACGATATATGCGTAACTGTGTCATCATCGCAAGAACTTCTGTCAGCGGAAATTCTTTTAGAAACATTCACGTTTCTTTCAGGAGCAATACTAAATAGAACTAAAACCACAGCTTTGCACATCGGAGGCGGTATCGGAGACACATCCCATGTTACCGGGTGCAAAGTGAAGGATTATCACACAACCCTCGGTGTTACCTTTTAGGCCAAACCAGACAAATTCCTGACGAAGAACTGGTCACACATGCTTAATAAATTACGTGCTCCTTTGATACTTCACTCTGACCGTGACTTGAACATACTACAGAAAGCTAAGACCATCGAGATCGCCATTACGAGCAAGATGAATTATTTAGTGCAAATTCTTCCAATCTCCGACCATCTAGCCAAGAGTATAAAACAAGCGTTATGTTGGTTTCTTTTTAGAGGGCACATTTTCAAAGTTCAATTCGATACCTTAACCTTACCTTCGTCCAAAGGCGGCCTTAACCTCATTAAAGTACACAAAAAATGTGTCATCCTGCTCCTAAATCGCATCAGGAAGGAGTTTCGTACCCGGAGGACCAGTATCATCACAAACCTCATTCAGCGGTGGAAGCCACGTAGCCTTGACCCACCTTTTAATATCACCGGCATTCCAATTTCTTACCGACATGTGCGACTGTACTACATGGAAATGAGTACATTCGACACAACATAACGGAAGCCGGACGAACAGGAAACTTTATGACCTTCTCATGACAACAAACCACAGGAATCGCCTCGAAGAAAAACATCCACATACACATTGGAGTATAGCATGGCGGAATGTGCACAGTGACATGTTACCATCACGCGTCGTAGCCGACTGGTATCTAACAGTCAACGATAGAGTAGCAACGAATGAAAAGCTACATAAGATAGGCCTTCATTCCACGCCCAACTGTGACGCATGCGGAAGAGTCGATACGCTTATTCGTAAGTTCACGTGCGGACATGCAGAAGAAATTACAACATTTCTTCGTCAACGATTGTCGGTGATAGACCGTACGACGCCCAGTGGTGTAGACCTTTTAGAGATCATTCAGCCACAAAAACTGAGATATCCACGGGCCAAAAACAACGCTGCCACGTGGATCATGGGCCACACAGCATCGTTTATTATGCAGAATAGGCATGCTACTTTCCTAGACTGTTATTCTTACATAGAAATTGAACACTTTAAAATGAGCCAACATTGTGACTACAGGAGGATATTTGGAAATATGCTGAAAATCATAATTAACGGTTAAATACTTCAAATACAATGTTTCGGATAGCAGAGGTTGCAAGTGATCTGTATGTATGAATCCTAATTGCTTCCTGGAACTTTAGTTCTTGTCGGAATTTTAAGATAATATCCAGACGTTCACCAGTGCAGAAGGCATCTTTTCTTCCCCATTTTCATTTTAACATTTTCCTTCTCCCGCAGAGCAGCGGAGCAACTTTCCTTCAACAATGAAGTGGTAGTCCTTTGTGCACTACAAAATTTTCTGTTTACTACTTGGCAAAAAAAAAAACAACTCATTTCATTTCTTATATTGCGCAACGGCAGCCTGTAAATGGTATATACTTTGTTCATTCTATTCTCATTACAAAAGGAGCAAATGTTTATTTTCCCTTCCTAATAAAAAAGATAAATAAATAAAAACAAAAAACAACCCTCAAGAAGTCCTTTTATTTCCTAAAAAAAAAGACGGATAGAGCGTCTGCCGTGTAAAAAAAAAAACTGTTGCATGGGGGGTGGGGGGGGTCGTGAGTTTAAAATTCACCTGGACTGTACAATTTTAATTTCTATATTCGGTTCGAGTACATTCTAGAAGTATCCAGAAATGTCAAGAATCTTTGTACTAGAATGTCCTGTAGCTGCATATACACTTTATGTGTTCTGGCTGGAGGCAGTTCGCTCTGCATTCTTGTATGAGCATGTGCTGAATAAACTTTCGTTAAGTGAAGTTAGTGTTCGTCATTCATCTAATTACACCTTCTTCTACCTAACAGTATGAAATCTTCAGAGACTAAATTAATAACACTCTGCGCTGCCTATGAAGCGCTGCACAGAGAATTAGCACGACGCTCAGCTTGGTTGTGTCTGCCTTAAGCGTACATCCAGTTTAAAAGCTTTTCAACATTGAGACTTTTCTCTTTTATTGACAAATTAACAGAACTAGTAATACTGTAATCATTACGAGTAGATGATTTCTTTTGTTCTTTCAGTATTTGTAGTCTGAATGACAGTTTTGCTGAAGCATGCCTTGTTCTACACATAATCACTAATTTCTGTGTTCCTTGTTTTACTTTCTGGTGACAACTGCTTCTCCTTTCATAATAGTTGGTTGATTTCCTCCACTCAGTTTTGAGCTCCAGCTTCCAGCCATGGCTGATGGTTTCCATGGAACTTCATGTTATTTGTAGCTTATGAAGTCTCTATGTGAATGTTCACATTTTTCAATCAATGCTGTCTTCTTATCTGCTATTCTCTGCTGTGGCTATAGTACCAATGACAGCGTTCAGAAGAAAAATATTGTGAAAGTCAATAATTATCAAAAGACATGTTAGCTACTCATAATGTTTACAGTACAACCACTGGAACGCTGCAGAGCTATAAATCCCGTCTGGTGAATGAGCTTTCCCGTTTTCAGTACGCTTAAGACTAAAAAACAAAAATAATTGTTACAATTATTGTTTTATTGCACTTTGTTTTCAATTATAGCATCTGGTTATCATTAGTAATAAAGCTCTAGCCCCTAGATCTAATTACCGAAATGGGAATAAACATAGTGACATATACATTTGGCATTCCGACCCTCAGTAGCCAAATCTTTGAGACACAAGCTGTAGGACACAAGCCCAATGAACACGCTGACTGGTATTCTTCCTGCTGGTGATATAACTGAATCTTGGCAACAATCCAAACTGAGTTTGGCAACTCTGTCATGGACGAGTTACTTCCTGGATGGCACAGAATTACCATGCTAAATTCATCTGATTTTTCATGTAATTTTGAAAGACTGCAAGTTCTTTGGGCTTGTCTTCTTTCCGCTTTTTATATTCAGTTATGTGGACAGTTACAATTAAGGCACTTACATCGAGTTAGAAAGACACTGCGATCGATATGATGTTTAGTAAAGAAGGATGACAGTGGTTAGGTACTAAATTCTTTGGTAGTTAATTGCACGGAGTAATTTGAGGTGATGGGACTGAGTGTATGTTTTGTTGTACAATTCCGGCTGTGGCCGGGTGAAGAGAAGCTCGCCGGACATAGATGGCATAAAGACCGCTTTATTGACGCCAGTTTGGAGACCAAGAAGGGACACGAAAGAAGATATACAGGCCGGGCCTGGGGAGTCTCGGGTCACCACTTTCACGTAGTGGAAAGCACGGTGAGCTGCAGGGCCACAGGCAGAGGAGGTATCGTACCGTTGTTCCAGAGGCTTGAGGTAGAACTTTTTACGACTTCTTAGCCATGTCGCAATGGAACAGCGCCTTCATAATTGTTCTCTGTCAAGGAGAATACGGGGTGTTTCAAAAATGACTTTACAGCTTTAAAAATTCATATAAATTTATTGAAAGAAGGTATGGAGCTGGGTTTAGTGTTATTTTGTAGGGAAACGCATCAAGTTTTTCTTATCTTAAATGTATGTGGATTCCGTTGGTTATCCTGCACACATCCCATCAGAAGTGAATGTCTTCCCAAACTCGCTGTAGCATTGCAGGTGTAACTTGCTCAGTGGCGGCGAAAATTCTTGCTCTCAGTTTAGGTACAGAAGCCGGCACAGGAGGTACAGACATATTCTTGATGAATCTCCATAAAAATCGAGTGGTGTAAGGTCTGGGAAGTGTGGTGCCATGCAATTGGCGCAATACAACCAATCCATTGACCTGGAAAGCGGTCACTGAGAAAATCCTGGACGTCAGCCAGGTAGTGGGTTGGTGCACCATCTTGCATGAAGTAAATATTTTGTTCTTGCTCATCCTCATCGATCTGTGGCATCAAAAATTGTTGTAACATATACAGGTACACTATCCCATTGACGGTTCTTTCATGGACAAATAAGGTTCAAATGGTTCAAATGGCTCTGAGCACTATGGCACTCAACTTCTGAGGTCATTAGTCCCCTAGAACTTAGAACTAGTTAAACCTAACTAACCTAAGGACATCACACACATCCATGCCCGAGGCAGGATTCGAACCTGCGACAGTAGCGGTCTCGCGGTTCCAGACTACATCGCCTAGAACCGCACGGTCACTTCGGCCGGCGACAAATAAGGGACCATACAGTTTGTTCTTGCTCAATGCACAACAAACGCTCAGTTTAGGTCTATCACGAACATGTTGTAATGTTTGATGTGGATTTTCACTGCCCCAAACCCTAAAGTTGTATGTCCTAACCTTCGATTCTTCAAACCAAAACATACAACTAGCACGCCTGGGTCTAGTGAAGGCAGCCATCTTTAACTCAACTGCCGCTAGCGCTCCTTATGGTGCGATTCGGCACTAGCGAACCACGCGAGACAACTTGATGTATTTTCCTACAAATTGACACTACAATCACCTCTGTAGTTACATTCCTCCGGTTCTGCAGGTGTCCACCTAATGTTTCCTGTGGACCTTGTTGTGGGTTAAGTACCTGTTAGCCTTGTGAAAACATTTCACCTCCGCAACTGAAATGGGGCAGCACAGCACAATGCGTGACACAATGGCGCCAGGAGTCACATAGGCACCCAGGTCACGCCCCTGTCTGCGCACAGTGTGGTGACTGGGACGCCGGCACTGATGTCAGAAAACGTACCGGTCAGCACCTGTTCGTGTCACGAAATGTGGTAGGAACGCAGATGTTGCCCATCTTCTAGAGGGAGACCTGTATTGTGTACAGATAATGTGAGTGGCAAACTGGGCACTGTAATTTCTACTGAATAAGTGTGATTTTTTAAGAGTGTGATATAAGGTTATTAATTTCTTGTTTTGAGTCCAAGAAATTCGTTCCACCCGGAAATTGCAACTAATCTCGTCCTTCATGTTGTGATTTATCTGTCCTAGCAGCCATTGGGACAACGAGTGAGAGATGAACACTGCAGCTCTTCGCTATCTGTCAGTTAACGTGGTCACCTGTGAAGTGAAGGCTGCTTTGGCATCCGGTCCCAGTGTCATTGAATAAATGATTTTGTATCATTCTGTTCCAGAACTGCAAGCAGCCACAGCAAAAATTGAGAAGGAAATCTTAGGAAAACGTCTCCATGAAATGTCGTCTTGCTACTTCCACTACGTCATAGTGTAACGGCAAACAACTTATGACATTGCACAATTCATAATGCTTCTACCGACATATTTTCTGGTTTTTGTAAAAGAGAATTTTATTTTTGAAACGCCAAATTTGGATACTGATTGGTTACGACACGAGATAGTAAATAAACACAGATTGTTTCGATGCGCAAAGTGAGTAAAATCGTACTAATTCATGGCGATACAGACATGCTCGTGGTACAGTTTCTGTTTTATTAAAATAGACTTTCTTTGTAACATTACACTGCTAAATTGTATTTTATTTGTATTAGTACAGTGCATATTTGCATAGGGGGTTCCATTAGTTTATCGAACTCAACAGTAAACACTAGAGAAATTAATCATCAACATATTCTCTCATACAATCTGAAATCGTCTGACAAGCCTCAGCTAGTTTACCAATTCCACGCCAGTAGAAACCTTCTGGTTCTGAGTTAAATATATTGTCAAACCAGTCATTTTTGTCTGGAAACGAATTTTCTTGACGGTTTTTCGATTAGGACAGAAGATTCGAATAACAAATGTGTGAGGGATGAATTCCCAAAAAAACATTCTGGATCGTTTTGTTTATGAAATCAGCAGAATGTGTTGTCATATAGATTCAACTTGTGAAGCAGTTCTGTTGATCGATTTTTATACTGGAGCCGAAAGGTGCATCCAGTACAGATACATCCGACTTACGAATCTCATCTATTGAATGCAAATGTCGCAGAACGGGTAAATGGCCACAGTTCATCACATATGTCAATTGTCGAGACTTCCTGAATGTGTAGAGTCGTTCATTCCAGAACTACCTTCCTTCAAGCGAGAAAACCCTTTCCTAATGTGTTTTGCGCCAAAGTACACTCCACACACACGATACGAAGGTTTAGAGTTGCCTCCATTGCCTTCACTCCTCTATTAAACCCAAAGCGAACAATACATCACAGACTTCAGACCTGCGACTCTATTTAACAACCCTTAAACAACGTTCATAACTTTTAAGTATACAAGTTCCAGTGCGCAATGCACTTCAAACAAGAAAATTACAGTTGACAAATGCACACATACACGGTCACCTGGTGGGGCGGTGATGGATGGTATATGGCTGGTAGCAGGTAGCCGCTAGCTGGTGGACGCTGTAGGGCAAAGAAGCTCTTTGATTGTGAACTGTTCTGATCTTTAGGCAGAAAGTGAGTGAATTATCTTTGAAGTTCCATTGGATTTATAACTTTGGCAGACAGCTAAAATGTAGTTTAAAAGACGGGGAAAGTATTGGACTACAACTCGTGACTTTGTCACTACATTGCGCAATGTTAACTTTTTTTTTTTTTTTTTTTTTTTTTTTGCAAAAATAAAAGCTACCCTTACTTGGCACCGGTACTTTTACCCTAACATAAAAAAAATGAAGTATCCCTCTTCAGGTGTTACCTGTAATTACTGCCAAAAATTTTCCCAAGGCCATTGGATACAAGGTTCTACAATTTTTTACATGATTGTAATTATTAGTTGCGTACAAATGTCAATCCTGTAAACCATAATATCACAAAAAATAGTATTGAAAAGAAAACAAAATAACATTTGTTGATTGTTTGCACAACATCAGCTACAAGAATCTGTCTTCTAGAAATTTTGCAACTGAATATTTCTTGTCCACTTCTATTTGCGTTCTCTGTCTCAAAAAATTCCATGTAAAAATTTCTACAACAGACTCGTTCTGGATTACTAATGTATGAGTAAATGCAACTTTCCATTAATCACCCAATTTCTTCTCTTTCTCACTGCATACAATCCAGGAACTTCCGACTTCAGTGTGATGGTGCGAGGAACGCCAGAACGAACTAGGAGGGGGGTTAACGAAAAGACGGTAAATAATTTGCGAAGAGCGTGGGCTACCTCGGTGTGCGTTCGAGGGCGTCGTGAGCGTTTTGCTTAGACCACGAGCAGATACAGCACGCAAAAAACTCGAGGAAAAGAAAATACTTTCTCCAGACACTTCCGCGTCCTACAGTGTTGCCGCACATAGAATTGTGAGAGGCGGTGGTTCTAATGGACAGCGGCGGCCAGTCGACGACCAGGTTTTATGTCTAACACTGTACAGGGCTCTACCCAAACGTGTCACGCAGTTATACACACATCAAAAACAGTTTTGCACCAGCTCGGTTCCGAGAGTTCTGGAACCTGTACAGAAAATTGGAATAGAGATCAACATAAACTTCATTTCCGCCAATATTATTGCTCATGAAAATCACACATTGCGTGTTGTACCACCTTCAGACCTTCAGAGGTGGTGGTCCAGATTGCTGTACACACCGGTACTTCTAATACCCAGTAGCACGTCAAAAAAAAAAAAAAAAAAAATAAAATAAAATAAAATAAAATAAAATAAAAAAAAAACGGAAAAATGACTCTGAGCACTATGGGACCTAACTTCCGAGGTCATCAGTCCCCTAGAACTTAGAACTACTTAAACCTAACTAACCTAAGGACATCACACACATCCATGCCCGAGGCAGGATTCGAACCTGCGACAGTAGCGGTCGCGCGGTTCCAGACTGTAGCGCCTAGAACCGCTCGGCCACCCCGGCCGGCAGTAGCACGTCCTCTTGCATTGATGCATGCCTGTATTCGTCGTGGCATACTATCCACAAGTTCATCAAAGCACTGATGGTCCAGATTCTACCACTCCTCAACGGCGATTCGGCGTAGATCCCTCAGAGTGGCTGATGGGTCACGTCATCCATCAACAGCCCTTTCCAATCAATTCCAGGCATGGTCGTTAGGGTTGATGTCTGGAGAACATGCTGGCCACTCTAGCCGAGCGATGACGTTATCCTAAAGGAAGTCATTGGCAAGATGTGCACGATGTGAACGCGAGTTGTCGTCCATGAAGACGAATGCCTCGCCGATATACTGCCGATATGGTTGGACTATCGGTCGGAGGATGGTATTCACGTATCGTACAGCCGTTACGGCGTCTTTCATGACCAACAGCGGCGTACGTCAGCCCCACATAATGCCACGTCAAAACAGCAGAGAACCTCCAATTTGCTGCACTCGCTGGGCCGTGTGTCTAAGGCGTTCAGCCTAACCGGGTTGCCTCCAAACACGTCTCCAACGATTGTCTGGTTGGAGGCATATGCGACACTCATCGGTGGAGACAGTGTGATGCCAATCCAGAGCGGTCCATTCGGCATGTTGTCGGGGCCATCTGTACCGCGCTGTATAGTGTCGTGGTTGCAAAGATGGACCTCGCCATGGACGTCGGGAGTAAAGTTGCGCATTATGCAGCTTATTGCGTACAGATTGAGTCGTAACGCGACTTCCTGTTGCTGCACGGAAAGCATTATTCAACATGGTGGCGTTACTATCAGGGTTCCTCTGAGCCATAAGGTGTAGGCCATCCACTGCAGTAGTAGTCATTGGGCGGCCAGAGTGAGGCATGTCATCGACAGTTCCTGTCTCTCTGTATCTCCTCCATGTCCCAATAATATTACTTTGGCTCACTCCGAGACGCCTGGACACTTCCCTTGTTGAGAGCCCTTCCTGGTACAAAGTAACAACGCGGGCGCTGTGTTGACCGTCTAGGCATGTTGAACTACAGACAATACGAGCCTTGCACCTCCTTTCTGGTGGAATGACTCGAACTGATCGGCTGTCGGGCCCCCTCTGTCTAATAGACGCTGCTCATGCGTGGTTGTTTACATCTTTGGGCGGGTTTAGTGACATCTCTGAACAAAGGGACTGTGTTGGAAAATTTGGAAATTTGTGGTAAGGTCTTATGGGACCAAACTGCTGAGGTCATCGGTCACTGCTTACTCTAACTTACGCTAAGGACAACACACACACCCATGCCCAAGGGAGGACTCGAACCTCCGACATCAGACCGAGCGGCGGACTGTGTCTGTGACACAATATGCACAGTCAACGTCTATCTTCAGGAGTTATGGGAACCCGGGGTGATGCCAAACTCTTTTTGATGTGTTTATGATAGCAACAGACTCTCAAACCTTCCATAATGTGATAATTTACACAATATAAAATCCATGTATGCACTGACAGTACCAGTAATTCACAAAACACTACGAATGTAAACACTGGTATACAAACTATAGCCATACGAGTGTGTAAATGAGGGGAAAACTGTTTCTTTCAGTCGGTCCCGTGTATATGTGGGAAGTCAGTCTTTCCGTTTTTCGTAGTGGCGGGCCTTTTCCTTTCTCTCTCCTTTTTCATCTTCCTGTAGTTCACCAGTTCTACCTTTGTATTCACGAGCAATGTCAGATTTGTTGTTAGCACCGGGTAGGTCAGGCCATGCTTATGCAGCTTTACCTGTCTCGTATTTTAAATGTTATGTCAGAATAATATCCACGTGAGCAGACTCTCACACACGAAAAATGTTAAACGTAGATTGTAATATCTTGAAACCTTTCCCACTGCCGTCACACTTTGTCTTGATACTACACCGCCGGAAAAAATTAGTATGCCCTTTCCAGTTCACTGAAGATTTATTGTTGCAACAGTGCATGCTGAAACACCCATATTAGTATGTGGTGTTGTCTCCAGGAGTGGCAATGCAGGCGCTGACTCTGGCATCCAGTCATACTATCCTGGCATACAGTATGCCACGCCCGCTCGTCCTGCTCACGTCATTCTGTGAGAGATGTCGGTTCAGTGGTGGCACAAGTCACTTCTCGTCCCATCATGTCCCACAAATGCTCGAGTGGAGATACACTATGTGATCAAAAGTATCCGGACACCCCCAAAAACATACGTTGTCATATAAGGTGCATTGTGCTGCCACCTACTGCCAGGTACTCCATAACAGCGTCCTCAGTAATCATTACACATCGTGAGAGAGCAGAATGGGGCGCTCCGCGGAACTCAGGGACTTTGAATGTGGTCACGTGATTGGGTGTCACTTGTGCCATACGTCTGTACGATAGATTCACACACTCCTAAACATCCCTAGGTCCACTGTTCCCGATGTGATAGCGAAGTGGAAACGTGAAGGGACACGTACAGCACAAAAGTGTATACAGGCCGACGTCGTCTGTTGACTGACAGAGACCACCGACATTTGAAGAGAGTCGTAATGTGTAAGAGGAAGACATCTATAGAGACCATCACAAGGGAATTCCAAACTGCATCAGAATCCACTGCAAGTACTATGATAGTTAGGCGGGAGGTGAGAAAACTTGGATTTCATGGTCGAGCGGCTGCTCATAAGCCACACATCACGCCGGTAAATGCCAAACGACGCTTCGCTTGGTGTAAGAAGCGTAAACATTGGACGATTGAACAGTGGAAAAACGTTGTGTGGAGTGATGAATGACGGTACACAATATGGGGACCCGATGGCAGGGTGTGGGTAAGGCGAATGCCAGTGAACGTCATCTGTCAGCGTGTGTAGTACCAACAGTAAAATTTGGAGGCGGTGGTGTTACGGTGTGGTCGTGTTTTTCATGGAGGGGGTTGCACCCCTTGTTGTTTTGCATGACACTATCATAGCACAGGCCCGCATTGATGTTTTAAGCTCCGTCTTCCTTCCCACTGTTGAAGAGAAATTCGGAGAGGACGATTGCATCTTTCAACACGATCGAGCACCTGTTCATAATGCACGGCCTGTGGCGGAGTTGTTACACGACAAAAACATCCCTGTAATGGACTGGCCTGCACAGAGTCCTGACCTGAATCCTATAGAACACGTTTGGGACGTTTTGGAACGCCGACTTAGTGCCAGATCTCACCGACTCCGTGAAGAATTGGCTGCCATTCCCCAAGAAGCCTTCCAGCACCTGATTGAACGTAAGCCTGCGAGAGTGGAAGCTGTCATTAAGGGTAAGGGTGGGCCAACACCATTCTGCATTCCAGAATAACCGGTGGAGTGCGCCACGAACTTGTAAGTCATTTTCAGCCAGGTTTCCGGGTACTTTTGATCACATAGTGTAAGTCTGGAGAACGTGCTGACCAGGGAAGTTGCTGTACGTTTTGCAGAGCACATTGAGTTTCACGGGTTAGCGTTTGGGTGAGCATTATCTTGTTAGAACAATGCATCATCTTTCTGTCCAAAGAGAAAAAAAGAACCGGTTTAACAGCATTCTGCACGTACTGAGCGAGGGATAATGTCCCTTCCAGAAACACCAAAGGTGTACGAGAGTTATAGCTTATCGTACCCTTGACCATATGACCTGAGGTGAGGCCAGTGTGTCTTCGACGAATGCACTCTAAGACACAGCGCTCACCAGGTCTACGTCGTACGTGCAAACGACCATCACCTGCGTGCAGGTAGAATCTGCTTTCATCGCTGAAGACGACGGCGTGCCATTCCATCTGCCAAGTGGCACCAGCCGATCCGTGTACGCCGATGCCGAGGCGTGAGTGGAAGACGGGCTGATACTGTGCGTGCTAATTACCATTTCGCAGCAGTTCGTGTTCGTACGTCTGGGCTCGCAAGCCCTCTTATATATGCTGTGGTAGTTATACGATCTGCCACTCCTGCCTTTGCAGTACGACGATCATAGCGTGGATGTCCAGAAGCTCGTCTCTGGGGGTGAGAACGTTCCCGCGACCACTGATACCGGCATCGTCGCACAACCGACCCAGCACATCCAACTTGTGTGGCAGTTCTCCGAAAGGCACTCCTGCCGCTCGAAAGGCCACAGCTAGACCCCTTTCAAACTCGCACAGGAGCCTGTACGAAGCACGAGTGCGTGTCCGTGGCCCGGTTGCTTGCTTGCTTCACACGTTTGCACTACAATGAGCCTTGTAGCTGTGAGCATTCCCTTTCAAAGGGTAGACTCAGACGGCACTACGGTAGCTGTGCGACTATGCTATCTGTTGGCAGACAACGCTGAAATGATTATCAGTACATCTACTATCCCTCGAGGGGCGTATTCCGTCGTCGGATCAAAATCGATATCGTCTTTACAGGTGTACTAATTTTTTTTCCGGCAGCGTACTTTTTCCTCCATCGAAACCGATATCGTAAAAATACAAACTTTTCTTTTAGGGGGTTCTTATGACCCCTTTGAAGCACCTTCGCCCTCCCTCCCCCCTTCCCCCCCACACTGTCCTCACCCCCTACTAGGCCATGGATCCGCGGCTGACTGTAAACTGGACTGCAGTTCAGACAGCTTTTCTGTCACAGATGTAAGCTTCGTTACCGGTACAATTAGGTGGAGTGACATCTCAGTGCAACTTAATTTCGTCGACGAGGCTCGCATTTCGCACGGGGAGTCGAGTTGTTCTGCTGCAGCACCGGGACAGCGTTAATCTGCGGGTACAGCTTTAACCCGTGCAGGAGGAGGAAATCGAAGCCGAACCTGTGCTTTGAGCCAGCACGCGATGAAGGCGGCCGCCACCCCAGCGGCGGTGCCGCGAAATGACGAGGGAGTGTGAAGTGGCGCGAGGGAGCAGCCGCGGGCTAGCGGGCGCTGCGGCGGTAGCGACACCACCTCGGCAAAATATGAACACCACGGATACTCACAAAGTAGCAATTAATCGCCTGAAAAATCGAGCTGTCATCTTCAGACTTGCTGACGGTGTTAGCCCCTTTCTATTTATAGTAGCACCATAAAGTATTGGCACAGACACCTTTTCGCATCTAATACAAAATGTACACTGCGGTCACAAGAGTCAATGGACAGCGATATGCACATATACCGATGGCAGTAGAACAGCGTACATAACGTATAAAAGGGCATTTCATTGGAGGAGCTGTCATTTTAATTGGAAGATTCGTGTGAAACGTGATTATGGCCGCACGACGAGAATTAACGGACTTTGAACGCGGAAAGGTAGTGTGTGCTAGACGCACGGGACATTCCATTACGGAAGTCGTTAGGGAATTCAATAGCCCGAGATCCACAGCGTCGATTGCGCCGAGAATACTCGTATATTGCAGGCAAGACCTCTCACCAAAGACAACGCAGTGACCGACGGCCTTCACTTAAAGACCGAGAGGAGCGGCGTTTACGTAGAGTTGTCAGTGCTAATAGACAAGCAACACTGCGTGAAATAACCACTGGGATCAATATGGTACGTGAGACGAACGTATCCCTTAGGACAGTTCTGGGACTTGTGGCGTTAACTGGCTATGCCAGCAAAGGACAGACTCGAGTGCCTGTAGTAACAGCACGACATCGCCTGCAGCTCCTCTCCTGGGCGCGTGACGACCCTAGACGGCTGTGCAAGCTGGTGGTGGCTCCATAATGGTGTTGCTTGTGTTTACGTGGAATGGATCCTGTACCTTGGTCCAACTAAACCGATCATTGACTGGGAATGATTATGTTTGGCTACTTGGAAACTATTTGCAGCCAATAGTAGACTTCGTGTGCCCAAACAACGACGGATTTTTTATGGATGAAAATGCGCTATGTCACAGGACCACAACTCATCGCGATTAGTTTGAGGAACATTCTGGACAATTCAAGCGAGCCGCCCGTATCGCCCGACGTGAATCCCATCGAACATTCGTGGGACATAATCGACAGGTCTGTTCTTGCGTAAAATCCTGCACCGGTAACACTTTCACAATTACGGATGCTATAGAGTCAGCATAGCTCAGTATTAGTGCAGCGGACCTTGTTGAGTCCGCGCCACGTAGAGTTGCTGCACCACGCAGGGCAAGATGAGGTGCGACATGGCGTTAGGAGGTATCCCACCACTTTGTATAAATGCTACAAACATTTGTCTATTATTAACTCTAACTAAAAAAAGTAAACAATTTGTATCTTAAAATATTTTCCCAACACAACAGAAAAACATGTAGTCAATTAAATCAGGTTTTTTCTTGCTCAAAAAGTATTGCCACCTTTTACGGCGTTTGTTATTGTGCTTGACAGACAGCGCCACGAGTACCAGATTTGTGAAATCGTAGTTGACAAACAGTTCAGTCGCCTGCCTGACGGCCAGTGAAAGGGGCATTCACTTCTCACGACGAGTCCGAAAGGGAAGAAGAATTCCGTGTCGTTCCGCAACAAGGCGGTTTCATTGCGTTCGCAGTTAAAGGTTATCGTGAGATAGGTAAGGAACGTTCTGTTAAGTATACAATAGCCACCAGGAAGTTTCAAGAGACTGGTACAACAGACAATAGCCGCTGATCCGGATGTTTGAGAGTTGATACATGTTGGGAGCATCGAAGGCTAGTTTATCTTGCACAAAAAGAGCCTTTTTAAAGTGCAGTGTCGTTTGTGTCGGACATTCGAGAAACAGGCCAGTGCTCAAACTATTGGGACTGTTTTGAACGCAGCTGATAATCGTGGCAGATCTCCCAGAAAAAAGGTAACCGAAGAAAACGCTTGCAGGTCACCAAAGATTATGTCAATAAATCGATTGAATTTTGGAATACTGTGCTATTTTCTGACGAATCCAAGATTAGCTTTTTTTTATCTGACGGAAAAAGAAAAGTGTGGCGCAATCCAAATACAGCGCTCCGATCACAGAATGTCTACCTACAGTAAAACAAGTTGGAGGAAACATGATGGTTTGGGGATGCATGGCAGCTTTTGGTGTTGGTGATTTGGCAGTTATTGAAGGTATCGTGGATCATCATAAATATATTGATGTGTTGCGAGGCCACTTACGTTGCAGTGCACAGAAACTGGGTCTTGATGGCGTTTTTTACTTTCAACAAGACGACGCCCCCAAACACACGGCTCAGAGAACTCAGCAGTGGTTACAGTAGAATGTTCAAGAAGGGTTTTCACTCCCCTACTGAGACCTGATCTCAATCCGATAGCGCGCATTTGGGCCCACTTGGGTACAAAGGTTCGAAAACGTCGTTCTACAGGGAAGCAGGAGTTTCAGATGCTGTTGTTAGGGGTATGATCGAAGATCCCACTAGACGTTACTCGCAACTTGGCCCACTCCATGCCAAGAAGTCTACAAGCTGTCATCAATGTCAATGGTATGCAAAGAAGCTAATAGAATTGAGTTACTTACGTTTAAGAGACTTTAATTTTACTTTTGTGTAGGTGTCCCAATACTTTTGTGATGTGTAGAGCAACTGACTGCTTTTTGTAAACTAATATTTTTGTTGTGAGAAACCAGCTACAGTAGACCGCTATGGTCGTCGGTTCGGACCCTCCCTCGGGCATGGATGTGTGTGATGTAGGTTGAAGTAGTTCTACGTTCTAGGGGACTGATGACCTCAGATGTTAAGTCCCATAGTGCTCAGAGCCATTTCAACCAGCTGTAGTACAGGAACCTTATATTTACTACAAACAATCCTGTCGGAGGGACGTCCGCATCTGAGCATTATACCAGAGGTTGAAAATACCGCTACAGTTGTAAGGTTCTTTTATTTGGGACACGACCGATTTCGGGCTCTTATACGCCCATCTTCAGGTGTCGTAACTTGGTGCTGTGACTCCGAGCGCCGCGGTGGACGAGTACAAGACGCGGTGTGCTACCATCGAGCGCAGAGTTACGACACCTGAAGATGGGCGTATAAGAGCCCGAATCCGGTCGTGTCCTAAATAAAAGAACCTTACAATTGTAGCGGTATTTTCAACCTCTGGCTTGTGTTTACTACTGTACATTTAAATAAATGTAACAGTGTCTTGGTTTCAGCTTTAAGGTAGTACTCATCGAAACAAGAAAAGTAAGTCCAATAAGCATGGGTCGGGAAACGCATACTTTACGAGATAAACTTGTGTTTATAGGAAGGGCTGCGCGACGCTTGGATGCGGATATTAGCACAGTACTTGCACTGGCGTTCAGTCAAATATGTCGGCAGGGTATTATGTCTTACTCACAGTACTCTACCTACCATTCTTTCAGTTGAGTGGTTCGAGTCGTGTCGTAGGCTACGTTAATTGTCTTCGTGTTTGTGTGCCTTATTGTACAGTGCTGTCAATCCTGGGCACGTATCATGGTATTTTACTTTCTTCCAAACGCGGATTCACTGACGTGTTCACTGTTATTGCACTGTCGGTACGTACTAACGCTGTAGTACATTTACATTTTATCTCTCCACCACTTGTTAGCAATGGAAGCCTACTACTTGGCAAGTGAAATGGCGGATATGATATTGTGCTATGATATAGCAAATGGACGTATCCTGCGAGCCGGTGCCCTCCAGAGCGCAGAGTGCCCTCTGATAAGCTTTTGCACCACTGGAAGGCCCACGCACAGTCCGTGGGACCAGTGAGCGACGACTAGCAGCCGCACAACGCTGTCTTACTCCATGAACAGGCCCTAACACTACAGCATCATCATGGCGACGGCGTTTCTGTCAATGGCGCAGATCCACTGTTCACATCCAAGATTTTATTTACCGAAGAGGACGGGTTCAAAAGAGATGGTGTTGTGAATTTCCAAAACCAAAATGTATGGACTGACGTAAATCCCCAAGAAATTCAGGAATGAGGGCTTGTAGCGAAATTGCGTGCTTATGGAATATCGTCTCAGTTATGTGACTCGATTCGTCATTTCCTGACAGAGAGGTCACAGTTAGCAGTAATTGACGGAAAGTATCGAGAAAAACACAAGTAATTTCTGGCGTTCCCCAAAATAGTCTTATAGGACCTTTGTTGTTCTTTATTTACATAAACTATTTGGGAGACAATCTGAGCAGCCGTCTTAGGTTGTTTGCAGATGACGCTCTCGTTTATCGACTAGTAAAGTCATCAGAGGATCAAAACAAATTGCAAAACGATTTAGAAAAGATATCTGTATGGTGCGAAAATTGGCGGTTGACCTTACATAACGAAATGTGTGAGGTCATTCACATGAGTGGTGAAAGGAATCCGTTAAACTTCGGGTACACGATAGATCAGTCAAATCTAAAGGCCGTAAGTTCAATGAAATACCTAGGAATTACCATTACGAACAACTTAAATTGGAAGGAATACACAGAAAATGTTGTGCAGAAGGAAAACAAAAGACTACATTTTATTGGCAGGATACTTAGAAAATGTAACAAATCTACTAAGGAGACTGCTTATACTACGCTTGTCGGTCCTCTTTTAGAATACTGCTCCGCGGTGTGGGATCCTTACCAGATAGGCCTGACAGAGTACATCGAAAAATTTCAGAAAAGGGCAGTACGTTTTGTATTATCGTGAAATAGGGGAGAGAGTGTCACTGAAATAATACAGGATTTGGGATGGACATCATTGAAACAAAGGCGATTTCGTTGCGGAGGAATCTTCTCACGAAATTCCAATCACCAACTTTCTCCTCCGAAAGCGATCATATTTTGTTGAAGACGACGTTCATATGGAGAAACGATCACCACGATATAAAAAGGGAAATTAGAACTCGCTTCTTTCCACGTGTTATACGAGATTGGAATAATACAGAATTGTGAAGGTGGTTCGACGAACCCTCTCCCAGGCACTTAAATGTGATTTGCAGAGTATCCGTGTAGATGTAGATGTAAACACCGATTCTCAATAAACGTGTGAGATGGCGTACTTGGGGATAGATTAATGCGGCCATAAGTGCTACTACAAAGGTTAACTGCGGCGCATAGTGTGGACTTTCTCATTGATGTATTGTCTACCTCGCTGGAGGCTGGGCCACTGCAGCAACGAATGGTAATGTGGTTCAGCATTAAGGTGCACCAGCACACTTTCGTCACAATGTGCGCAAACATCTGGCGCAGACATTTTAAGATCGCTGGATTGGTCGGGTGGTGGGTGGGGGGAAAGGGAGGGGGAGAAGCGAGCACACACCGCACACCTTGGCCTACTCGTTCCCTAGACCTCAGTCTTCTAGACATTTGATTATGGAAACACTTGAAGGAATTGTTCTACGCCACACCAATCAACGATGTGCGGACACTACAGGGTCGCGTCCTCAGTCTGGTATGCTTCAAAGGGTTCTTCATTCCTTACACCGGAGGGCAGATGGATGCATTTTCATGAATAGGCGCTACGTTGAACACCTGTAAACGCGTGTTTATCGCAGAAAGAATGCATTTCCTGACCCATGTATACTGGACTTGTTTTTCATGTTTCGATGAGTACTACCATCTCTTAAAGTTTTCGACGCTGTCTTTTGAACACTTTGTGTAATGGTAGCTGTGCCTATACTTTGTGCTGCCGCAGTATTCATCGTTCAGTGCGACACAGTTTTCCGAACTACGGATGTCTTGGCGGACACTTCGGCTGAGGACGTCAGCATTTTGTGTGTTCAGGACACGTCTCTCCCCAACAGTTACCTTGTAGTCATTTCGGAAATTCCTGCCAAACAGTGTTTTCTTATTCCGAGGAAAAAGGAAGAAGTGTCTACTGCATGCCAGGGGACTGCAAAGGAGGACGGAAAATCTTATAATCTGGTAGCCCAAAGAAGCAGCATGTGTGACCGTGTTTACGTCTACATCCAATACTCTGGATTTCTGTCAAGTGCAAAAGTACTTCCCATTGTACCAGTTTTTAAGGCTTATTTCTGTACCATTCCTGTGTGGAGCGAGGCAGGAATGCTTAAATGCCTCTATGCGCTGTAATTAGTTCAATCTTGTACTCGGAATCCCTGCGCTATAAAAACTTTGAGGGTTGTAGAATGTACTTAGATTCATCACTTGAAACCAAATAAATTTACGTGGATATGATCCAAAGCCACTGGCACGATATTGGGTGCAACAAATTTTCAGTGAAAACACTCCTTCAGTTGTTTTACAATATATGTTCCGGCGTATCGACAAGCGCCGGCACGGAGACGAATATGGCATGAGCAAAGAAGGCGGCCAGTTGCCTGCTGACAAGCACCGCAGGAGCCCCCCTAGCGCCCCTGCCAGCCTCGGCCGGGGAGCACTGACGTGTCACCATATCTATTGCTTATACGAACATTGCATATAGCGAAGAACATTACTCATTTGCATGTCGCCCATCGCTTGCGACACCGTTTGTTAATTCGAGCTAAGTATTGCCATTCTTCTTATTTCAAATAAAAACTATTAATGTCATTTGCCATTGTCCCATAAATGTTCGATGGGATTCACGTCGGTGATACGGGTGGCCATATCATTATCTCGAACTGTGTAAAATGTTCAAACCAATCCCGTCCGGTGACATGGCGCATTGTCATCCATAAAAATTTCATCGTTTTTTGGGAACACGAAGTCCACGAATGGCCAAAAATTGATTCCAAGTAGCCGAACATAATCATTTACAGTCAATAAATTGTTAAGTTGGATCTGAAGACCAGTCCATTCCATGTAAACACAGCCAACACCATTATGGAGCCACCACCAGTTTACACAGTGCCTTGTTGACAAATTGGGTTCATAGCTTCAAGGGATCTGCGCCACACCCGAACCCTAGCATCAGCTCTTATCAACTGAAATCTGGACTCATCTCACCTGGCCACAGTTTTCCAGTCGTCTAGGATCCAACCGATGTGGTCACGAGGCCAGTAGAGGCGCTGCAAGCCATGTCGTGCTGTTCGCAAAGACACTCGTGTCGGTCGCCAGCTGCCATAGGCCATTAATACCTAATTTCGCCGCACTGTGCTAACGGTTACGTTCGTGTTCGTACCATATCTATGTCTGTGGTTATTTCTAGCAGTGTTGCTCGTCTGTTATCACTGAAAACCTTATGCAAACTCTGCTGCTCTCGGTCTTTAAGTGAAGACCTTCGGCTACTGCCTTGTCTGTAATGAGAGGTAATGCCTGGAATATGGTATTCTCGGCACGTTCTTGACACTGTGGATCTCGGAATTTTGAATTAGATAACAATTTCCGTAGTGGAATGTCCCATGCGTCTAGCTGCAAATACCATTCCACGTTCAAATGGTTCAAATGGCTCTGAGCACTATGGGACTTAACTTCTGAGGTCATCAGTCCCCTAGAACTTAGAACTACTTAAACCTAACTAAGGACATCACACACATCCATGCCCGAGGCAGGATTCGAACCAGCGACGGTAGCGGTCGCGTAATTCCAGACTGTAGCGCCTAGAACCGCTCGGCCACCCCTACCGGCATTCCACGTTCAGTGTCTGTTAATTTCCGTCGTGGACCGTAATCACGTAGGTAACCTTTTCCCATGAATCATTGGAGTACAAATGAAAGCTCCGTAACATAATACCCATTTATACCTGGTATACGCAACGCCACAGCCATTTCTATATGTACAGTCGTGTTCAAAAGTATCCGAAGGACTTGAATTGCATTTTGCCCTATTCGCATGCAACCTGCAAAACGCAGCTGTCTAGCAGGTCCTCTAATCGCTCCTCGGTACAGTCGTTTGACTATTGACAATGGTTCAAACAAGTCACCACTAGAAAACATCGCTCTGTATCGCAATAACTCAAGATGTAAAGTAATACCATGATACTACAAATATCAGGGAACACCTTATCACAGATAAGACTGTCCTTACGGCTTGTAAGCTCACATTTATTTCAATAAATGACATACCTGAAATGTTACCACTCTCATTATTACGTCATATAGGTAATGCATGTAGTAAGTTTGTCGTATTCATGATTTCCTCTTCAAAATAACATACCGTACTTATAATTTAACACAAAATGACATTAAAAATTTAAGTTATTCACGAGCAGCTAGTTGAGAACATGTATCAACTTCAAATGACACGACGTATCGTCTCGTTCTACATATGGTTTCAAACCCAGATCATGCAGACTAAACAAAGATTTCGTGACTGACGGAAACTAACAGTCATCCCTGACTAGGCATACGGAGAGTGACATACCTCGATTTTAGACAGTATCAGATAGCAAATATCAACTTCAAATTACATGACGTAAACATTTTAATGGACGCGAATTCGCACCCAGCATCTACTGTCCCTGTTAACGAACTACGAGAGATGTTAAATATTGCTCCTTCACAAGTCATCCCTGACTAGGCATACGGAGAGCAATATACCTCGATTTTAGACAGTATCAGTTAGCAAATATCAACTTCAAATTACATGACGTAAACATTTTAATGGACGCGAATTCGCACCCAGCATCTACTGTCCCTGTTAACGAACTACGAGAGATGTTAAATATTGCTCCTTCACAAGTAACTTACTTGAAATGCCGTGAGGTAAAGCTATGTGTTGGACAGGGATTCGAACCCAGAACCTAATCCGATTGTTATCGAAGCACAATCAACTGTGACATATAGGATTTTCTCGGCGGTAGCAGGATGTATTAACTGAAATGACGAGTCCTTCCCAGGACTCCAACCCGCCACCTATCGCTAATATATTCTAGAGAAAACGAACGTTAAATATGGTTTTTTTACACCAGCAGCGACATGTGAGCATGTTTGAACTAAAAATAATATGACGAAGAGTTCACAGGTCACTGGTAATCGAACCGCACACATATCGTTGTTGTCTACACACATAGAGACGTCAGCTAAAAGATTTTTTTCTCCACCAGCAGCTAGGAATAACATCCTTGGACTTACAGTGATCTCGCAAATACTTCTGTGTCTCACTGGGAGTCAAAAGCGTCAAATATCGTTAGTGTTGACAACGAATGAAAATACGTTAAAAATCAAAATTATTATCCACCAGCAGATAGGTGTTCTCATGCTAGAGCTTCATAATACATAATGAAAACTTTAGTGCCAGCCAAGGATTCGAACCCATTCACGCGCAATATCTGGAGATGTTGAGGAATCTGCAGCTTTGAAGAAACAACGAATTGACGCCGAGCTGTATTGTCACGAGGGGATCAAATTACGCTTCAAGAGCACCCAGTTATGAACCAACTTTTTCGACCTACAGAAGCTCAAATAAAAGATGGAATAAGTGTCCTGTGGCCCTACATAGCGTTTGTTTCGTCACTAGAGATAAATAACTAGTATAATAAAGGTCACTTGTGATAGAGTTTCTAAATGTTGCCACTCCTGACTTGTGATTCAACCTAACGTCTACTTCGTAGAGACGAAATATCATATTTAATGTGAATTTCAGACCACAATGCCATTATACCTTCTTCACTTGGCGTAGCCAGAAGAGAATAAATCTGTCTCTCCCTATCAAAAATAGTCGGCAGAAGTTGCAAACGAACCCAGACCAGAAGTATATGTACTTATCATCAATCCAACAGTCCACCAAATGCACTTTCCTATGACTCATTTTTCTATCGTAACGCCCTTGCGCCACACTGCATGAGAATTCTGACACACAGGCTCCCTGTAGTGGTTTTCAGCATGTTCTGTACATTCATTTACTTGGTTGACCGAATCGCCATGAACTAGCTGCCTCGGCTACCCAGTGCATACATTCGTCTCTATTTTGTAATCAACGAAATAAAATCACGGAACTGCAACCTACACAGAACTGCCAACAGTGTAGGATGCAGAAATTTAAATAGGAAGCAAAATTTGCTTGTCAGCAGTGGAAAGAGGTGTTACCTGTTGTGCAGCATTGTAAGTTTTCCACGATTGCACTGTGAGCCGAAAGCATTTTCTTCCGATTTCCGTATCGATGTTTGATCTGACTGTTTGTAGCTCTTTCACAGAAGGGATAAAAACATTGGCTTCCTCTTAAGAGGCCAATAGTGGCTAGAATTCAAATCACTAATTAATGGGCGAGATTTGTTGTGATTTCCACGTGCAACGACTTTCCTGGGCTGAAAACAGTAAATTTACAATCTTTTGTTTTACCTCAAGCGATAATAGCTCAGATTATTCAATGGAAATGACAGGAAAAATCAAGTGAACTTTGAGGCTTAATTCCGTGCACACCAGGAAGTAGCTCGTTGCTAAACATACCTTGCCTTGTTGCCAAATCTCAGTCATAGTACCAGCAGGAAGAAGGCGAACCAACGTTTTCCTATAGCAGGCTGGGAAGTAACCATAGCTGCCATCTGAAAGATGCGGCACCACGGCCTGGAATACGCAATGCGTCTGATACGCAGCGAAGGTACTAATAATACTCAGAACTGACTGCAAACTAAACATCATAAATCAGTAACTCTCACAGGTGTTTTTTTATTCCTTTCGTAGGTGTACTCGAAACTAAGAAACTCATTAACGGACGTTTTCGTGCGTGGGCGATTGCCGGGCGCAATAAACAAATAAAAATAAAAAAAGAATGTGTGTATGTGCGTCTGTGTGTGTGTGTGTGTGTGTGTGTGTGTGAAGAGAGAGAGAGAGAGAGAGAGAGAGAGAGAGAGAGAGAGACAGAGACAGAGACAGAGAAAGAGAGAGATAGAGAGAGAGAGAGAGAGAAATATAAAAAAGAATGAGAGAGAGAGTAAAAAACTGCTGTATAGAAATTGAATCATGGTACGTAAAGAAATCTTTCATTAAAATGACACGTTTCACATCATTACGAAATATCACATTGATGATCTATGGAACAACTATTAATCTAATCTAATCATATTGCTGACTAGCCATGAAGAGTCATGAATTACAGAAATTTTCGCCAATATCAGTGACCAGATCTAAACTTCAAAATAAAAGACGGCAGTTTGTGCAATAAACCGGGACTCCTATTAAAACCCTTTCGTCCCAGTTAACTAACCACGAAAGATGTCTGATATGCCTCCATTCAGATGTAACAAATTGTGCATGCATTTAAAGATGAAGCGGGTGATGTGAAGTTCTGTGACGGAGATACGAACCCAACACGTAATCGAATTGTTAACTAAGTTAAATCAAATTATACGTATCGGTTTTTCTTACCAGCTGCTAGAAGTTTGAATCTAAAATAAGGATAAAAATTTTTCGGCCTGAGCGACAATCGAACCGCACACCTACCGTCCTTCTTTATCATTCACGAATATAGCTTAAGTATCAATTCCTTACTCACCAACAGTAAGATGTGTGTGTGTTTCACCAGAAATAACGGCTCCTTTGCGATTGTTGGCAACACATGAACAGAAATTAAAAATGCACGTTAATTTTCACTGACAGAACGGTGTGCACGTGATAGGGCGTGAAATGAAACTATGAATGTTTTTGTACTGGATCAGGATTCGGACCGACATACTTACCTTTGGAGGAGACCTAGAAAAGATTGCAGTCTTGGGAAAAGGAACGAAATGATTGACCTATACTGTTCTGAGAGATTCAGATCCTCGAAAGAGGAGATACGAAATCGAATCACAGTCCAGCACCAAATTTTTCCACATCTCTAGTTCAATCAAATACAAGTACAATAAGAGCCCAGTTCCTTGAAATGGCTATTGGTTCATCAAATAAAACAAAATTTTCTAATGTAAGTAACTTTAATGGCGATAGTATTTCTGTTTGCCATGACTTCCCTCTGCCCAGTTGGTAATGAAGGAACGTGATGTTTAATGCGGAGTCTGGATTATAACGTCTTTCTCTTGAGGTTACCAGAGGTAAAGTAAATCTGTTTGTGCCTCTTAAAAGTAAATGCCTGAACCCACGCATTGCACTTGTGATAGTTCGTTCCACCAGACCATTGTGGCCACATTTCGCAGCCCCAGTAGTGTACTGCAACGGATGACGTGCTTAGCTTACAAAATTAGTCATGGTGAAAAAATGCGAGTCTGTTAAAGTTAGCTTCTGATGCGGAGATTATGCTATTCTCATGTCAGTTGGATGTAAAGAGTATTATAGGCATCGTAGCCTCGATGTGAAGCCATTTTGAAATTTTCACTAATTCAGAAAATTTCTTAGTTCGAGAAAATCCACTGTGAAGTGGGAAGTTACCGGATAATTCGATTATTACCGTCATTATTACTATCATTTTCTTCATACTGCTGCTGGAACACATGTGCTTGAAGAAGTCTGGTCGTTATAGAGGTAGTTGCCCAAGAATAGGTTCTTTCCCTGTCGATGGAATCCTTTTCATGCAAATATCAAACATCAGCAATTACACGTATATTACATTAAAACTAAAGTAATCGATGAAGGCGTTACTTGATAACAAAAATGCGCTGCCTTTCTTCATTTACTTGCGCCTAGAATTGACTGTCGAATACTGCCAAACCGAAAGCCACGGTATCTTACCGCCTCCCGATATACGTCACTGTCAGTTTTTCCATATGACTTGGTTCGACGTGACCTGTTTCAAGTTGTGTATGACAGAGAATGTTTTAGAAAATCAATTGTTTTCCTTTGCAGTAAACAGAAAGAGTTTCAGTCTAAGCTATCCAAGCTCAAAATTTTCGCAATATTAGTTCAAATTTAATATTCGCTTCTACAATGCAGGAAAGTATTTCATACTTGCAAAACCCACATCCTACTCATTGACCTCACACTTAGTCGCTGACCATAAATTCTAGCTCCCCAGTGACACCAGTTTAAGTAACCTAATGTAGCGAAGACTGCCTGTGCCCTTTCTCACCGGAAAATACACAATTCACTCATTTGGCTCCACAAGTACACTAAAACAGTAATTTCTGTGTGTATGCAATGCATACGGCTTTTACAATTTAGTGGTAATCTCTCTTCCACTTCTGTATACAATATGCCTGACCTAAACGGGCCCTTTATCATTACAGGCCCCAGGCGGTGCAACATCATACTGACAACAGTACTGTGCTTATACTGACAACCTCACTGTTCGTTTTACCTGATTTTTTAATTATTTAAATAAAACAACATGAGCTTCCAACGGGAGACATTTCTTCCCCCTTTACCTTCTGTGATATTTGTCAGTAAGCTTTTTGCCTTCAACCAGCGAAATGCGTAAGAGTACGGCCAGTAAACGATTCACAAACCACGATTTAATGCCGTTAAGACGATTTCTTTCAACATTGTTGTAACGGAAGGAATTTAGTTTCTTCTTAAATCAGGGCTTAACAACTGGCCGGTTTTGAGCGCGAGTACTCGCGTCTGCTCAGGCACGTGCTCGCGAGCAGGTGCAAGGTCGCGGAGCAGGGAGGGCGGGGAGGGAGGGGAAATGCGCGCGCACGTTTGAATGTGATCTCGCGTTCTTAGCAGATTTAATTAGCCATCTGAATGCTTTGAACATTTTACTACAAGGTAAAGTATGGTGTCACCGCCAGACACCACACTTGCTAGGTGGTAGCCTTTAAATCGGCCGCGGTCCGTTAGTATAAGTCGGACCAGTGTGTCGCCACTATCAGTGATTGCAGACCGAGCGCCGCCACACGGCAGGTCTAGAGAGACTTCCTAGTACTCGCCCCAGTTGTACAACCGACTTTGCTAGCGATGGTTCACTGACAAAATACGCTCTCATTTGCCGAGACGATTCTTAGCATACCGTAGCCTTCAGCTACGTCATTTGCTACGACCTAGCAAGGCGCCATTACCAGTTACTATTGATACTGTGAATCATGTACCGCCAAGAGCGACGTTCACTATTAATGGATTAAAGTTAAGTATTCCACCAGCTATGTCCATTTTTTCTAAATTCTAATTTCCTTGTCCTGTTCCAGACCTCACGCCAGCCTGCGTGAGCTAAAACGCGTGCCTTTCAGCTTCCTCCAGTAACATGGTGTTGGCTCTCCTGCCAACCACATTGGCGACGAGGCAATACCGCGTTCTTAACTATACTGCCCTGGTTTACTTGTGTAATGGCTTCGCCACCATCTCCAGATGTACTGTCCGAATTTTATCGCTTACAGAATCAGCAGACGCAGGCCTTACTGGATGCCCTTGGACAGCTCGTCCAGGGTCAACATGCAATGCAAAACGACGCGGCAGCCGCCGCCCCACCGCTAACGCAGCCACAAAACGCAGTTGCACCAACTTTTCGTCCTTTTGATGCTGCACTGGAAAGCTGGACGTAGTGGTCATGGCAATTTGGATTCCATCTCGCCGCCTACAGAATTCAAGGTAACGTGCGGCAGCCGTTTTTGTTGTCTTCGGTCGGCGTACAAACGTACTGTGTGATAGTCAAATTATTTCCCCGACGCGACGTAGCAACTCCGTCCTCCGACGAAATTTTGTCTGTATTAGATGCATATTTCAAAGACTCAGTCAATGTAGATGCCAAACGGTATACCTTTTTCGTACAAAACGTACGGCAGGTCAGACTAATCGGGAGTGGGTTGCAACCTTGCAAGGCCTTACTAGGGATTGTGCTTTTGAGTGTCGATGTGGACTCCCTTATTCAGATACTATGGTGCATGATGCAATTGCACAGAACGTTTCTGATGTTCGTATAAGGGAACAGATTTTGAAACTAGTCAGTCCCTCCCTTCAACAAGTGATGGACATATTGGATCGGCAGGACACACTTGACTTTGCTCAGGAATCATTTGCAGCTTCGAAAGGTGCCAGGCTCTCAGCCACGTGTACCGCGCTGGCAAGCAAATGCAGTGCTAAAATCATGCCCGCGGTGTGCTACTAGACATTCGCGCAAGAACTGCCCGTCACACCAAGCAATTTCCTTTTACTGTAATAAAAAAGGACATGTTCAGAGTGTTTGCCAGAAACAGCTCAGAACGGAAGCTCAAAACCATTCCAGGCCCTTTGCTTCACGCCGGAATCGGAATCGAACCAAGGATACTCAGGCTCACGACACTTCGCCCATGGAAATTCATATGGTTCATTCCACTCCGCCCAGTGCCACTCTCTCTAACAGTGACTGTGTGCGTCCTACAAATAGTGTGCGTCAACATCGCCAGAACTCTCGTCCAGTCGCAAGTGATTTTGTACCAGTGTCTGTTCACGTTGCACGAGACAGTCGCTCTTGTCATCAGCAGGACAATAAACTTTTTGTAGACTTGGACATTAACGGCAAAGTGAAACCATTCCAGCTCAATACCGGGGCTGCAGTTTCACTGATCAATCAAGACACTTACAAACTGCTGGGCACACCTCCGTTGCATGCCGCAACTGTTAAGTTAACTAGCTATTCAGGTGAAGAGATCCCTGTGTTAGGACAGTGCAGCCTTCTTGCGACATACAAGGGACAAACAAAACTTGTGTCATTTTACGCCCTTCGTTCTTCTTCTGCAGTGAACTTGTTTGGTTTCGATTTATTTCAGTTTTTTAACTTGTCTATGGTAAATCAGGTCCTATCAGTGAACCAGACTGTGCCTTCTGACAGTGTTTCTCGTCTCTGTGAAGAATTTGCAAACATTTTTGCACCGGGCCTCGGTTGCGCTAAGAACTATAAAGCACATTTGGAACTGAAAGTAAACGCGCAACCGAAATTTTTCAGAGCGCGCAATGTTCCCCACGCATTGCATGATGAGGCCGCAAAATCATTACACGATTTGGAATCACAAGGTGTAATTGAACGTGTGCAGGCTTCTCTCTGGGCATCACCCTTAGAAATTTTGCCAAATCCTCCGGGAAAATTGAGACTTTGTGTGGACTTCAAGGCAACAGTGAATCCACAACTAGTGACTGCAACTTTTCCTTTACCCCGCCCGGAAGATCTTTTTGGGAAACTGTGCCCGGGCAAATATTTTTCGAAGGTGGACCTAGCGGATGCGTACTTGCAAATACCTGTGGACGAAGAATCCCAATGGGTTTTGGTGGTTAACACGCACCTTGGTTTGAATCGATTCTAACGACTGCCATTCGGGTGTGCATCCGCCCCTGCATTGTTTCAGCAATATCTACAAACTGTTTGTGCGTCGGTCCCTACTGCAGCAAACTATCTGGACGATATTGTGATCTCCGGAAAGACGGAAGAAGAACATTTAGCCAATCTCAGAACATTATTTCAGGTCTTGCGACAAAATGGTCTTCGCTTGTGGAAGGACAAATGTGTGTTTTTTGCTCGTGACTTGCCCTACCTGGGACATGTACTCACTGCCCAAGGCATACATCCCAGTCCCGAGCACCTCCGTGCCATACAAGACTTGCCTTCGCCGCAAAATTTGTAGCAGCTACAGAGGGTGCTGGGAAAAATAAATTACTATAACAAATATGTTCCCCATGTCTCTTCCATTTCAGCTCCGCTTCATCGCTTACGCTGTAAAGGTGTTCCGTTCGTCTGGACGACGGAATGCGAACGCGCCTTTCGCCAGTTGAAATCGGCGTTGCTTTCCAATACTTGCCTTACGCCATTCGATCCCCAGAAGCCCCTTTTGTTAATGGTGGATGCATCTGATTTCGGGATCGGTGCTGTGCTTGCGCACAAAGATGGTTCGCACGATCGCCCTATTGCCTTTGCGTCCAAATTGCTCTCGTCTCCGCAAAGAAATTATTCACAGATCGAGAAAGAAGCATTGGCTCTCGTATTTGGTGTTACAAAGTTTCATGATTTCTTGTATGGTCGTCACTTTACCATCATCACAGACCACAAACCTTTGACATCGCTTTTTCATCCGACCAAGCCTGTACCTCCACGTACAGCGCAGAAATTCATTTGCTGGTCTATTTTCCTCTCACAGTACCGCTACGATATCTTGTATCGGTCCACTGCTAAGCACGGAGACGCCGATGCCTTGTCCCGTTTGCCTGTTGCTGAGGATAGAGCATTCGATTCCTCTGAACTTGCTTGCATGTTCATTGATTCGGAAACCGATGACGTGGTCGAATCGTTTCCGATTGATTTTCGCCGTGTAGCTACAGCCACAGCTGCCGACCCTGTCCTTGCTACCGTTCTGCGTTTTGTTGCTACGCAATGGCCCTTGTCAAAGTCAGGGATCGGGGATCCGTTGGTTCGCCGATTTTTTGCTCACCAGGAGAGACTTTTTGTACGACGTGGTGTTTTGCTGTTGCGTTCTGATAATGATCAGTCAAGGGTCGTGGTTCCACGTTCGTTACAGCTTCTCCACCAAGGACATTGGGGTATAGTGAGAATGAAACAACTTGCTCGTCAGCACTGTACTTGGTTCGGAATAGATGCCGCGATTATGAATATGTGCTCTTCTTGCATGGTGTGTGCCGAACAACAATTCAGTACCACCGCGGACATTCTTTGCATGGCCAAAAGCCACCTCCCCTTGGCAACGCTTACACATCGATTTTGCTGGTCCATTCTGGAATGCTCGATGGTTGGTTGTGGTAGATTCATTCAGTAATTTTCCTTTTGTTGTCCGGAAGTCTTCCACGACGTCATCTGCCACCATCCAAGCGTTATCTGCTATCTTTTGCATTGAAAATCTTCCACAGACTATTGTTTCCGACAATGGCCCACAATTCATGTCCGCAGAATTTCAGTCATTGTGCAAGGCCAATGGTATTCAACATCTGACGTCCGCGCCGTTTTCGCCACAGTCAAACAGTGCCACTGAACGATTGACCAGGACTTTCAAGTCACAGATGTTGAAGTTGAAAGAGTCGCATTCTCGGGAGGACGCGTTATTGCTCTTTTTGTCCTCGTATGGCTCTCAGCCTCGAGGTGGTCGCTCGCCGGCTGAGTTGCTCCACGGTCGACCTCATCGAACCTTGATGTCTTTGTTACATCCGCCGCATCAGGTTCCTGTGCAGCGGCAGACACCTGCTTTTGCCCCAGGCGACGTTGTCTACTACCGCCACTATCGAGGTTCTCGGCGTTGGCTCGAAGGGCTCATTCTTCGCTGCCTCGGCCGCTCTATGTATCTGGTTTTGGCGGCCTCTGGTGAGGTGCGGCGGCATCTCAATCAGCTGCGCCTCTGTCGTCGCACGGGTTCTGCCGCTCCCCGTCTGCTTTCAGCGACGGTGCCGTCCAGTCAGCGCCCTTGGGTCCCATCTACTGGCTCGCCTCGGTCCAGGTGTTACCGACGCTGCCTTCCATTTTGCCCCATGGCGACGCGCCGCCGCCGCCGCCTGTTCTCCCGCCGGCGACGCCCGCAGTGGACGCATCGCTGCAACCGCCGGGCGCCTCCCTGGGTCACGCGCCGCCGATCGCTTCCCGTGACCAGTTGTCCTCCGACATGGAACTCTCGCCCGCTCCGGACCGTATGTCGTCTTCGCGTGTCGGGTGCCCCGCCCCGATGGAGGTCGACCCTTCGGCCCCTCCTGTCTCTCTGCGGGCGAATACGCTGCATGTTGGTGCACCCTGGAGCAGGTTTTCAGGCGTTTCCTAGCTCCCCGCGGTCCGAATGGAAGGGCGCGGGTGGCACAGCCTCGCCTGTTGTTAGGCTCCCCACCTCGTCGCATACGTCAACATTTGGTCCTCTCAACGGTGGACGGAAGCCTTATGCCACAACCGTACGCCGATTTGCGGGGGAGGAATGTGGTGTCACCGCCAGACACCACACTAGCTAGGTGGTAGCCTTTAAATCGGCCGCGGTCCGTTAGTATACGTCGGACCCACGTGTCGCCACTATCAGTGATTACAGACCGAGCGCCGCCACACGGCAGGTCTATAGAGACTTCCTAGCACTCACCCCAGTTGGACAACCGACTTTGCTAGCGATGGTTCACTGACAAAATACGCTCTCATTCGCCGAGACGATAGTTAGCATAGCCTTCAGCTACGTCATTTGCTACGACCTAGCAAGGCGCCATTACCAGTTACTATTGATACTGTGAATCATGTACCGTCAAGAGCGACGTTCACCATTAATGGATTAACGTTAAGTATTCCACCAGCTACGTCCATTTTTTCTAAATTCTAATTTCCTTGTCCTGTTCCAGACCTCACGCCACCCTTCTTCTTCTTCTTCAGTAGCTCTACAGCCCTTGGTGAGCCTTGGCTTCTTCAACAATCTTCCTCCACACTTCTCGGTTATTTGCTGCTCTTTTCCACCCCCGGACTCCCATATTGGTGATATCCATTATTACCTCATCGATCCATCTTCTTCTAGGTCTCCCTTTTCGCCTAACTGAATGGATCATACCTTTCATCATTTTCTTTGGAATTCTATCCTCTGCCATTCTCTCCAAGTGTCCTAGCCATCGTATTCGCTGTGATTTCACAAATTTTATTATGTCCCTGCCTTGTATTAACTCTTGTAATTCGGCATTGTAGCGTATTCTCCAGCCTTCTTCCTCCCTTATTGGCCCATAGATTTTGCGTAGTATTTTCCGCTCAATGCTTCTTAGAGCATTTTTATCGTGTTCTGTCAACGTCCATACCTCTGAGCCGTATGTGATAACTGGGCGGACTAGGGAATTATATATTAGCAGTTTAGTTTTTCTTGTAACAAGGCTATTTTTGAAAAGCTGCATATTTGCAAAGTAAGCTCTGTTTCCTGCTTGTATTCTTTCTCTTATAGCCTTTCGAATACTGTTATCATTTGTTATTAGGGCTCCCAAGTAATTAAAAGAGGACACTCCATTGAAGCATTTCCCATTGATGTTTAGGTTTTTAGGGGTTCTTCTGGCCTCAGATTGTGACATTACCATATATTTTGTTTTGTTTTCATTTACTATGAGGCCAATTTTTAAGGCTTCTGTTTCCATTGCCCGGTATGTTTCTAGGAGTGTATTGGTATTTCTTCCTACTAAAGCAATGTCATCAGCGTATGCACATATCTGGCTAGTTTTCATAAATATGGTGTCTCTTTTGTTGATTTTATTTACTGCACTATGCAGGGCTATGTTGAATAGGACAGTGAAGAGACTATCCCCTTGCTTCACACCTTTATTAAAGTCAAAGCTATCACTTGTTCTGCTAAGGACCTTTACTTTTGCTCTTGTCTCTGTCATTGTCATTCTGATTAGTCTTATTAATTTAGCACATATTCCAACTTCTTTCAGTACTCTGTATAGTTCTTGCCGATTTATGCTGTCAAAGGCTTGTTTGAAATCGATGAATAAGAAATGCAGATCTATATCATATTCATAGAACTTTTCCATCATTTGCCTTATCACAAATATTTGATCAGTTGTTCCTCTGCCTGGTCGAAAGCCACACTGATATTCCCCTAGTATGCCTTCTGCACACTTCTGTATCCTTTCGTTTAATATACTTGTGAAAATCTTATAAACTGTACTTAGGAGTGTTACACCTCTATAGTTTTCACATGCTGTTCTGTCCCCTTTCTTATAAATGGGGACTATTATTCCAATTTTCCAATTATCTGGCATAGTTTCTGTTTCCCATATATCTGATATTAGTGTGTGCAGTTCCTTTATTACAGCCTCACCACCAGTTTTTATTAATTCAGCAATTATGCTGTCTTCCCCAGGGGCTCGATTGTTTTTTGACTTGTGCACAGCCTGGGAGACCTCTTGTAGTGTTGGCTTTCTTGCCTTATCGGTTTCATTGTCTACATCCAGCTCCACTCTTCCCTCCTGTGCAGAGGTCTCTTCATCTTCTAGGCTGGTGCTTAGTGTATCTTTGAAATACTCTGCCCATCTTCCCACTATCTGTTCTTCCTCCCTTATCATTTTCCCATCTTTACTGGAGCAGGCCGTTGTTTTTGGTTGGAATCTATTCTTCATTTTGCCTATGGCATGATAGAACTTTCTTATTTCACTCTGTTCCTTTAGTTCTTCTAGTTCTTGAAATTTCTCCTTATTCCACTTTCTTTTCTTTCTCTTGCACAGTCTGTTATCTCTTCTCCTTAATTCTCTATATTGTTCCACATTATTTCTGGTTTCTCTCTGTAGCACTTTTGTTCTTGCCCTGTTCTTTTCCTCTATTGCTGACCTGCAATCTTCATCAAACCACTCCTGGGTTCTTCTGTTCCTTCTTATGCCTATTATTTCCTCTGCAGCATCCTTAATGGCTTTTTCAAACCTGTTCCACCTTTCATCTACTCCTACTGTGGTCTCTTCATTGCTCAACTTTCTGCTTAGTGTTACTTCGTATTTTTTTACTTCATCAGGGATGTTCAGTTTGTCTGTATTCCATTTCATCATCTTTCCCATTCTGTTGCCCTTTGTTAGTGACAGTTTCTCTCTCAAGACTGATTTTATCAAAAAGTGGTCTGAATCACAGTTTGGTCCTCTGCAGCTCCGTACATCCGTAACTGACGTGGAGTGGCGTGCAATCACTAAAATATGGTCAATCTGATTGACTACTCCATTGGCTGCAGACTTCCAAGTACCCAGATGGATCCTTTTATGTGGAAAGCAGGTACTTTTAATAATCATATTATTCCTTGCTGCGAATTGGCATAGTAAGTCTCCATTCTCATTGTTTTCTTCATGTAGAGAATATTTTCCAGAAACTCCATACGGATGTTCATTCCTCCCTATTTTTGCATTAAAATCTCCTATTACTAGCATCAGGTCATATTTAGGTACTGCACAGCATACTTTTTCCAAGTGTTCGTAGAACTGTTCTTTAATTATATCCTCTTTTTCCTCTGTTGGTGCATGTGCATTAACTATTGATATATTCCTAAATTTACCTTTTAGTCTGAGTCTGCACATTCTTTCATTTATGGGTTCAAATTCTAGAAGGCTTTTCCTAACTTCCCTAGTTATTGTAAACCCTGTTCCAAGTTGGCCTGTTCTTTCTTCTGGTCCACTATATACCAATGAGTACTCAGCACGCCACCCTGCGTGAGCTAAAATGCGTGCCTTTCGGCTTCCTCTAGTAACACGGTGTTGGCTCTCCTGCCAATCACAACATAAAGATCTGCTAATTACTCATCTCATAGATCGAATACGAGCTTTGGGTGCGGGCGGAGGGGCTTGTGCGGTTATAGGCGCTACAGTCTGGAACCGCGTGACCGCTACAGTCGCAGGTTCGAATCCTGCCTCGGGCATGGATGTGTGTGATGTCCTTAGGTTAGTTAAGTGTAAGTAGTTCTAAGTTCTAGGGGACTGATGACCACAGTAGTTAAGTCCCATAGTGCTCAGAGCGATTTGAACCACACTTTGGGTGAGTCAGCTGGAAACAGGAAACATACCTCATTTTCCTAAATTATCATCCATGCAAGGTGTTCACAAAGACTGTGAACGTTATTCACATAGTTTAGTTGATCAGCGCTTTCAAGATCTGACAGCACTAGACAGTGACTTTGATCTGTTCTCTCCATATTCAGCGAATATTTAAGAGATTCGTCCTGAGCTGCTGCAAGAAATTATTGACCTGCAGTGTGACAGAGATTACAGAGACAAATTTCAGAACAAGAAAAACATTTTGGAATTCTACAGACACTTCCCTCAGGATAGATTTCCTCGTTTGCACAATCTGGCGGCTACAATAATATCAATGTTCGGTTCCACATATGTTTGTGAACAAGTGATCTCTGCAATGAAAAAAGACACGCCTGAGAAACGCGTTGTCTGATCGAAATTTAAACTGCACGCTGCGCCTAAAATGCACAAGGACAATTACTCCGAACATAGACGCAATTGTAAAGGGCAAAAAGTACAAGATAACCGAGAATCCCACACTTCAGTGACACCTTTTATTGTGTAACAATTCACAAATTAATCCAAATGTAGAGGCATACACTAAGCTAATAAAATTATGTGGCATGTGTACATTCTCCTTTATTTGTTTCATTTGTCGCAGTAATAATTCGTGAGTGATATCCCTGCAGGTGGCCGCGGATTTACATTGACTGGCGACAGCTGTTGTGTGCCTCTCCCCACTCTCATCTCTGGTCCGGTAGTGGGGGTAGCGTGTTCGCGCTGCTCCGTGCTCGCGCCTTGCTGCTCACAGCTTGCTCCGTCCTGTCTTAAACCGTCTTATACAGCAACTTCACAGATATCTGAAATAGGAAATGCTCTTCATCCAGGTACGAAGGCTGTGAAACAAACATCCCACAGTTTGTGTCAGGTTGATCTATATGTCTGACAGCACTGTGTAAGTATTTTCTCCAAGAGGTATAACAAGTAGGGATCCTGTATCTGTGGGAACCATTGGTAGAAAGCCAGTTTAACACCAATTGGTACGGTACTGATAAATATTCAAAATGATTATCAACCTAAGTCTGAGCTCATCCACAATCTGAGGAGTATTTATAATATTGAAGCTATACTGTGTATCCTTGTCTTCCTTGAGTGGGCATTGGAAGGTGTTTACACACACGTATACAAGACGATGAATACTTCGAACAGTATAGTTAACGTTGCTCTCATAAACTAATTTTGTATTTAATTCTTCTGGGTCCCCAGCGTGCAATATGTGTTGTAGATACAGTCTTAGACAAAAAAAATTGACCACCGAGTCCTCCACATAAGGCGGACAATACAATCATGCTCCCCTTAGAATTTTATGTCCAGCAACATGCTGGATCTGCAACATTGTAGACTGCGGCACTCCCCGGAGGAAGTCTTGACTGCAGCCTGCATATGTCACTCTTGACTATGACCTTAGTCTTGAGTTAAAACACGAGACTAGCTAATATGACGTTGTTGTTGTTGTGGTCTTCAGTCCTGAGACTGGTTTGATGCAGCTCTCCACCCTACTCTATCCTGTGCGAGCTTCTTCATCTCCCAGTACCTACTGCAGCCTACATCCCTCTGAATCTCCTTAGTGTATTCATCTCTTGGTCTCCCTCTACGATTTTTAACCTCCACACTCCCCTCCAATATTAAATTGGTGATCCCTTGATGTAACTGAAAGCACATGTCAACAAATCTTTTTCGCCCCTTTCCTCTCGGTGCTGAATCTATGAGTGTAATTCAAGCGAATCTACAATATGTTTCGCTTTCTGTTACATTAGTAATAACAGTTTGGTTCAACCATATTTTAGCGAGAGATTTCTTTGACCATCTGCCTCTGAACAGGGCATGCGTGTGAGTTGTCTGGGACCCGTTTGCTGCCTACCGGCGGGGCTGAGCACTGCGCTGCCTCGCCTTCTGCCGACAATGTCTGCTCCACTCTTCACTCTCGATGGTGTAAAATGCTTTAATGTTGTTGAGTGGTGACCCATAAAATCTGTCTACGATTTATGTTTCACACTCGATAGGGACAGAGGCACAAAACCGTTTTTATTTTATGAGTATTTATTACAGTAGTATGCAATACATCAATGTGGCACAGAATTAATTTCATTGATTCTGATCCAGTGTGCTATAATTAAAGTGTCACATCCTGTTCATTTTCCTTTCACAGGAGATTCTTCAAATAATTTATTTTTGTCATGGATTCATATGTGTTAGTCGAGGCACAGAGAGTAAATGCAATGTAATGTGTTCGGTTTCCATCTTTGATTCCCTATGGTAAATGGATGCAAAACATTGTGTCAATACCTTTGAGAACCTGCTCTATAGCCACTCAGGCAAACTGCTTGTTTTGAGGTCCATACATTAATTAATGGAGAAGTGAACACTGTTCAAAAGTGATAATTAAAATATGGATGTACATATTGCCCATATTTGAAGCTACCCAGAGAAAAAGTAAGTTGCTATAGCCGCAGTTAGCAAATGTCTACAGAGAGTTCCTAATTGCTACTGTGTAAATTTACCATAGAGGCCCTATAGTAATCAAGAGGTTCATTTCCTTCATACTTACCACCCTGCCATGTGAGTCTTAAGTGAAGAACAATATTGAAATTCGTATCATTGATGGTCGATTCGAATTTCTTCAGAGACGCTTATATTGTGAAGCAGCTGGGCTGTCAGAAAGCTGAGATCTATGACCATTAAACAACTTACTGAGTCGAGCTACCAAGAGGACTTGATGTGTAAAGGTTTCCTTCCGATTTCGTCGCAGAATTTTTTCTGGAAATTCGCAGCTCCATAAAATAAATCAGAAAAAAAGCACGCACACACTGGCCCCTATCACGTTTAGAACTGACGACCCATTGAACTGGTGCGACGCGATACATGGGTGATGCCACGGGGTTACAGACAGACTGCTGCCGGCACACCACTCTCATCATGGTATTGGTCACTCAGCCTCATAACGCATCTTGAACGATAATAAAAGTTGTCACTTGTGTGAAGAATATCATTTCTTTAGCCAAAAAATTAAATTTTCTGTCTCAGTGTCTTAGTTTACAGAAGGATTATACAGCATGAGTCATTCAAATGGAAAGGGAATATCAAGTGAATTTAGCGAGTCAATTCAGTAGCATACGCAGAAGTGATTGCAGTGTAACAGTGTTGCCAAATGTTTGTGATGGTGTTGCCTATTCTCAGCTGTGCTAGGAACAGCTCTGTACCAGTATGCGAAGAGAATCCCATGCTGATGTTATAGGAGGACACGGAGAGGAGGTGCAGGGTTTGATTAATATGCAGTGTTTTCTCCTACCAGTTGTGTCAAACATTCAGGTGTATAATCTTCCATCACGATTATTGTTCCCCACAAAATATATATGAATAAAACACTTACCTTGTTACTTTGTGACAAAAGATTATTTCAGTGCAATAAAAAGTCTTTGGAAATCAACTTTGTCTACCTGTGACGAAAAGTCGGTAGGCAGCAAACGGGTCCCAGACAACTCACACGCATGCCGTGTTCAGAGGCAGATGGTCAAAGAAATCTCTCGCTAAAATACTGTTGAACCAAACTGTTATTACCAATGTAACAGAAAGCGAAACATATTGTAGATTCGCTTGAATTACACTCATAGCTTCAGCACAGAGATGAAAGGGGCGATAAAAGCTTTGTCACAGTGTGCTTTCGGTTGGCATACGTCATGTTAGCTAGTCTCGCGTTGTACCTCAAGACTAAGGTCATAGTCAAGAGTGACATACGCAGGCTGCAGTCAAGACTTCCTCCGGGGAGTGCCGCAGTCTGCAATGTTGTCAGATCCAGCATATTGCTGGACATAAAATTCTAAGGGGAGCATGATTGTATTGTCCGCCTTACGTGGAGGACTCGGTGGTCAATTTTTTTGTCTCAGACTGTATCTACAACACATATTGCACGCTGGGGACCCAGAAGAATTAAATACAAAATTAGTTTATGAGAGCAACGTTAACTATACTGTTCGAAGTAGTCATCGTATTGTATATGTGTGTATAAACGCCTTCCAATGCCCACTCAAGGAAGACAAGGATACACAGTATAGCTTCAATATTATAAATACTCCTCAGTTTGTGGATGAGCTCAGACTAAGGTTGATAATCATTTTGAATATTTAGCAGTAATGTACCCATTGGTGTTAAACTGGTTTTCTACCAATGATTGCCACAGATACAGGATCCCTACTTGTTATACCTCTTGGACAAAATACTTACACAGTGCTGTCAGACAAAAAGATCAACCTGACACAAACTGTGGGAAGTTTGTTTTACAGCCTTCGTACCTGCATGAAGAGCTTTTCCTATTTCAGATATCTGTGAAGTTGCTGTATAAGACGATTTAAGTAGAAACTAAATTCCTTCAGCTATAACAGTGTTTATAGAAATCGTCTTAACTGCACTAAATCGTGGTTTATGAATCGTTTACCGGCCATACTCTGCCGCATTTCGCTGGTTGAAGGTAGAAAGCTTATTGACAAATTTCACAGAAGCAAAGGGGGACGAAATGTCTCCCACTGGAAGGTCATATTGTTTTATTTAAATGATTACAAAATCATGTAAAACGAACAGTGAGGCTGCCAGTATAAGCACATTACTGTTGTCAGTATGATGTTCATCTACATCTACATCTACATTTACATCCATACTTCGCAAGCCACCTGACGGTGTGTGGCGGAGGGTACTTTGAGTACCTTTATCGGTTCTCCCTTCTATTCCAGTCTCGTATTGTTCGTGGAAAGAAAGATTATCGGTATGCCTCTGTGTGGGCTCTAATCTCTCTGATTTTATCCTCATGGTCTCTTCACGAGACATTGTAGGAGGGAGCAATATACTGCTTGACTCCTCGGTGAAGGTATGTTCTCGAAACTTCAACAAAAGCCCGTACCGAGCTACTGAGCGTCTGTCCTGCAGAGTCTTCCACTGGAGTTTATCTATCATCTCCGTAACGCTTTCGCGATTACTAAATGATCCTGTAACGAAGTGCGCTGCTCTCCGTTGGATCTTCTCTATCTCTTCTATCAACCCTATCTGGTACGGATCCCACACTGGTGAGCAACATTCAAGCAGTGGGCGAACAAGTGTACTGTAACCTACTTCCTTTGCTTTCCTTTGGATTCTTCCAATGAATCTCAGTCTGGCATCTGCTTTACCGACGATCAACTTTATATGATCATTCCATTTTAAATCACTCCTAATGCCTACTCCCAGATAATTTATGGAATTAACTGCTTCCAGTTGCTGACCTGCTATATTGTAGCTAAATGATAAAGGAACTTTCTTTCTATGTATTCGTAACACTTTACATTTGTCTACATTGAGATTCAATTGCCATTTCCTGGACCATGCGTCAATTCGTTGCAGATCCTCCTGCATTTCAGTACAATTTTCCATTGTTACAACCTCTCGATATACTACAGCATCATCCGCAGAAAGCCTCAGTGAAATGGTTCAAATGGCTCTGAGCACTATGGGACTTAACATCTGAGGCCATCAGTCACTTAGAACTACTTAAACCTAACTAACCTAACGACGTCACACACATCCATGCCCGAGGCAGTATTCGAACCTGGGACTGATGGGCCTAGAACCACTCGGCCACACCGGCCGGCCAAGCCTCAGTGAACTTCCGATGTTATCCACAAGGTCATTTATGCATATTGCGAACAGCAACTGTCCTACCACACTCCCCTGCGGCACACCTGAAATCACTCTTACTTCGGAAGACTTCTCTCCATTGAGAATGACATGCTGCGTTCTGTTATCTAGGAACTCTTCAATCCAATCACACAATTAGTCTGATAGGCTATATGCTATATACTCTTACTTTGTTCATTAAACGACTGTGGGGAACTGTATCAAAAAAAAATGGCTCTGAGCACTATGGGACTCAACTGCTGAGGTCATTAGTCCCCTAGAACTTAGAACTAGTTAAACCTAACTAACCTAAGGACATCACAAACATCCATGCCCGAGGCAGGATTCGAACCTGCGACCGTAGCGGTCTTGCGGTTCCAGACTGCAGCGCCTTTAACCGCACGGCCACTTCGGCCGGCGGGGGGAACTGTATCGAACGCTTTGTGGAAGTCAAGAAACACGGTATCTACCCGGGAAACCGTGTCTATGGCCCTCTGAGTCTCGTGGACGAATAGCGCGAGCTGGGTTTCACACGATCGTCTTTTTCGAAACCCATGCTGATTCCTACAGAGTAGACATCTAGTCTCCAGAAAAGTCATTATACTCGAACATAATACGTGTTCCAAAATTCTACAACTGATCCTCGTTAGAGATACAGGTCTATAGTCCTGCACATCTGTTCGACGTCCCTTCTTGAAAACGGGAATAACCTGTGCCCTTTTCCAATCCTTTGGAACACTACGCTCTTCTAGAGGCACATACGGTACACCGCTGCAAGAAGGGGGCAAGTTCCTTCACGTACTCTGTGTAAAATCGAACTGGTATCCCATCAGGTCCAGCGGCCTTTCATCTTTTGAGCGATTTTAATTGTTTTTCTATCCCTCTGTCATCTATTTCGATATCTACCATTTTGTCATCTGTGCGACAATGTAGAGAACGAACTGCAGTGAATTCTTCCTCTGTGAAACAGCTTTGGAAAAAGACATTTGGTATTTCGGCCTTTAGTCTGTTATCCTCTGTTTCAGTACCATTTTGGTCACAGAGTCTCTGGACATTTAGTTTTGATCCACCTACCGCTTGGACATAAGACCAAAATTTCTTAGGATTTTCTGCCAAGTCAGTACATAGAACTTTACTTTCGAATGCATTGAAGAATTATCGCATAGCCCTCCTCACACTACATTTCACTTCGCGTAATTTTTTTTTTTCTGCAAGCCTTTGGCTATGCTTATGTTTGCTGTAAAGTTCCCTTTGCTTCCGCAGCAGTTTTCTAACTCGGTTGTTGTACCACGGTGGCTCTGTTCGGGGCCTGTAATGATAAAGGCACGTTTAGGTCAGGCATATTGTATTCAGAAGTGGAAGAGAGAGCACCACTAAATTCTAAATACCGTATGCAATGCATACACACAGAAATTACTGTTACAGTGTACTTGTGGAGCCTAATGAGTGAACTGCGTATTTTCCGGTGAGCAAGAGCACTGGCAAACAGGCTTCGCTACATTAGGCTACTTACACTGGTGTCACTGTGAGCTAGAATTTATGGTCAGCGACTAAGTGTGAGGTCAATGAGTCGGATATGGGTTTTGCAAGTGTGAAATACTGCGAACATTTTGAGCTTGGATAGCTTAGAATGAAAATCTTTCTGTTTATTGCAAAGGAAAACAATTGATTTTCTAAAACATTCTCTGTCATACACAACTTAAAACAGGTCACGTCGAACAAATCATATGGAAGAACTGACAGTGACGTATATCGAAAGGCAGTAAGATCCCTTGGCTTTTGATTTGGCAGTATTCGACAGCCATTTCTAGGCGCAAGTAAATGAAGAAAGGCAGCGCATTTTTGTTATCAAGTAACGTCTTCATCGTTTACTTTAGTGTTAATGTAATCTACGTGTAATTGCTGATGTTTGATATTAACATGAAAGGATTCCGTAGACAGGGAAAGAACCTGTTCCTGGACAACTACTTCTATAATGACCAGAAGGCATTAAATTGTCTTCAAGCACATGTGTTACAGCAGCAGTATTAAGGAAATGATAGTAATAATGACGGAAATAATCGAATTATCCGGTAACTACACACTTCACAGTGGATTTTCTCGAACTAAGAATTTTGCTGAACTAGTGAAAATTTCAAAATGGCTTCACATCAAAGCTATGATCCCTAGAAGAGTCCTTATATCATGCTGAGATGAGAATAGCATAATCTCGGCATCAGAAGCTTGCTTCTGCTTAATTATTTAATAGATTCGCATTTTTTTCCACCGTGACTAATTTTCTAAGCTAAGCACATCATCCTTTACAGCACACTCCTGAGGTCGGGAAATGTAGCCACAATGGTCTGGTGGAACGAACTATCACAGGTGCAATGCGTGGGTTCAGGCATTTACTTTTAAGAGGCACAAACAGATTTACTTCACCTCTGTTTAACCTCAAGAGAAAGACGTTATAATCCAGAATCAGCATTAAACATCACGTTCCTTCGTTACCAACTGGGCAGAGCCGGTTTTAGTTGGGAAATGACGTAGGCGGAAGTCATGGTAAACAGAAATACTGTCGCCATTAAAGTTACTTACATTAGAAAATTTTGTTTTATTTGATGAACCAATAGCCATTTAAAGGAACATGGCACTTATTTTATTTGTACTTGATTGAACTAGAGATGTGGAAAAATTTGGTGCTGGACTGTGATTTGAATTCATATCTCCTCTTTCGAGGATCTGAATCTCTCGGAATAGTATAGTCAAATCATTTCGTTCCTTTTCCCAAGACTGCAATCTTCTCTAGGTCTCCTCCAAAGGTAAGTATGTCGGTCCGAATCCTGATACAGTACAAAAACATTCATAGTTTCATTTCAACCCCAATCACGTGCACACCGTTCCGTTAGTGAAAATTAACGTGCATTTTTAATTTCTGTTCATGTGTTGCCAACAATCGCAAAGGTGTCGTTATTTCTGGTCATACACAGTCACACATCTTAATGTTGGAGAGTAAGCAATTAATACTTAAGCTATATTCGTGGATGATAAAGAAGGACGGTAGGTGTGCGGTTCGATTGTCACCCAGGCACAAAAATTTGTATCCTTATTTTAGATTCAAACTTCTAGCAGCTGGTAAGAAAAACCGATACGTATCATTTGATTTAACTTAGTTAACAATCTGATTACGTGTTGGGTTCTTATCTCCATCACAGAACTTCATATCATGCGCTTTATCTTTAAATACACGCACACTTTGTTACTTCTGAATGGAGGTATATCAGACATCTTTCATGTTTGTTTAACAGGGACGAAAGGAGTTCCGGTTTATTACAAAAACTGTCGTCCTTTATTTTCAAGTTTAGAGTTGGTTACTGACATTGGGAAATATTTCTGTGATTCATGACTCAACATGGCTAGTCAGCAATATGATTACATTAGATTAGATTTGATTTTATAAGATTAACACTTGTTCCACAGATCATGAAATGCGATATTTCGTAATGATGTGGAACGTGTCATTTTAATGAAAGATTCCTTTACATGCCATAATTCAATATCTTTACAACAATTTTTTGTTCTGTCTCTCATTCTGTTTTGTATTTCTCTCTCTCTCTCTCTCTCTCTCTCTCTCTCTCTCTCTCTCTCTCTCTCTCCCTCCCTCCCTCTCTCTTCACACAAACACGCACACACACTTTTTTTTTTTTATTTGTTTGTTGCGCTCGACTATCGGTCAGGCACGAGAACGTCCGTTAATGAGTTTCTTAATTTTGAGTACACTTACTATGAGAGTTTACTGATTTATGATGCTTAGTTTGCAGTCAGTTCTGAGTATTATTAGTACCTTCGCTGCAATCCCTAAACCTAGTTACAGAAATGCGAATCAGACGCATTGCGTATTCCAGGCCGTGGTGTCGCATCTTTCAGATGGCAGCTATGGTCACTTCCCAGCCTGCTGTCGGAAAACGTTGGTTCACCTTCTTCCTGCTGGTACTATGACTGAGATTTGGCAACAAGGCAAGGTATGTTTAGCAACTCGTGTGTTCGACGAGCTATTTCCTGGTGTGCACGGAATTAAGCCTCAAAGTTCACTTGATTTTTCCTGTCATTTCCATTGAATAATCTGAGCTATTATCGCTTGAGGTAAAACACAAGATTGTAAATTTACGGTTTTCAGCCCAGGAAAGTCGTTGCACGTGGAAATCACAACAAATCTCGCCCATTAATTAATGGTTTACGAACTCTTGCCACTATTGGCCTCTTAAGAGGAAGCCAATGTTTTTATCCCTTCTGTGAAAGAGCTACAAACAGTCAGATCAAACATCGATACGGAAATCGGAAGATAATACTTTCGGCTCACAGTGCAATCGTGGAAAACTTACAATGCTGCATGACAGGTAACACCTCTTTCCACTGCTGACAAGCAAATTTTGCGTTTCTAGGAATACATAACTTTGTTTATGAAATGCCACATTTGCATACCCCTTGAGTACGACACAGCATACCATTTAAACACAGACCCAATCGAAATCTAAGTGAGTAGTATTTTATTAATTTGTGCCGATAGAGGCACTCTTGTGTACAGATACTCAGTTTTATTAAAACAGACTCTCGTCATAAGGTCATCGTGGGTTAATTTATTTCATTTCTTGTAATACACTGCACAATTTTCGTAAGGTTTCTTTTAGTGTTGTTAAAACAATAGCAAACATAATCGCTATATGCGAATTCTCTGCTGTTATCTGTAACAGTCTGACAGTGCACATGCAGTTTATTGATTAAATGCATGTAGAAAACTTGTTATGAGTTAAATCTCTCAAACAAGATTAGCAGGAGAATAAAATGCCACTACAAGATGACAGATAGTGTAGAGAATACTTTTCTGACGTATTTTGACTCGATGCGCTCTCCCCATACATAATACAGAAGTTTCGAGATGCATCTGCTACCTGGCCGTCTATTAAACCTGAAAAGAACAAAATGTCGCAGAAGTTATCCCTTTTTCCACATGCGACTATTTTGGATTGAGAAGTGAAGGGAATTATGTTCAAAGTTCCATTAGTTTAATAACATCACCAGACAGCAGCATTGTGTTTCAAAAAACGTAGCAGTCAATGTACTCGAACTCACGACGTCTTATCTACGCGCGACACGTACTGTCACGGTGTTAGCTGACACACAGCTACGGCAGCTCAAAAAGACGATAACAATTGCTCCAGAACTTCCACATTCCCCAGTGCTGGGAGATAATGCATATGGGGGGATCTTGACTTCTGAGAGACAGACAGTTACAGCATTTCTTTGCACTGCACTCCACCTTTTTCAACAAACTGGTAGCGCAATAGAGTAGCTCAAGTGGAAAGGAACACTTCCTATTTAAATTTCTGCATCCTACACTGTTGGCAGTTCTGTGTAGGTGGCAGTTATGTGATTTTATGGCGATTCGGTCGACAAAGTAAATGAATGAGCTAAACATGCTGCAAACCACTACAGGGAGCCTGTGGGTCAGAATTCTCAGTGTGGCCCAACCGCGTTATGATAGAAAATTGAGGCAACAAAAAGAGGGATTGATGGTCTGGTGGATTGTTGATAGGTTCATGTGCATATGGTCTCGGTCCGATTCCATCTTCCGTTTGACCATTTTTGGTAGGGAGAGACAGATTGTATTCTCCTCTGGCTACGCCAAGTGACGAAGGTATAATGGCATTGTGGTCTGAAATTCACATTGAACATGATATTCCTTCTCTACCAAGTAGACGTTAGGTTGAACCACAATAAAGTCAGGAGTGGCGACATGTAGAAACTTTATCACCAGTAACCCTTATTATACTAGTTATTTATTTCTAGTGACGAAACAAACGCTATGCAGGGCCACAGGACACTTATTCCATCTTTTATTTGAGCTTCTGTAGGTCGATAAAGTTGGTTCTGAACTGGGTGCTCTTGAAGCGGAATTTGATCCCCTCGTGACAATACAGCTCGGCGTCAATTCGTTGTTTGTTCAAAGCTGCAGATTCCTCAACATCTCCACATATTGCGCGTGAATGGGTTCGAATCCTTGGCTGGCACTAAAGTTTTCATTATGTATTACGAAGCTCTAGCATGAGAACACCTATCTGCTGGTGGATAATAATTTTGATTTTTAATGTATTTTCATTCGTTGTCAACACTAACGATATTTGACGCTTTTGACTCCCAGTGAGACACAGAAGTATTTGCGAGATCACTGTAAGTTCAAGGATGTTATTCCTAGCTGCTGGTGGAGAAAAAAATCTTTTAGCTGACGTCTCTATGTGTGTAGACAACAACGATATGTGTGGGGTTCGATTACCAGTTACCTCTGAACTCTTCGTCATATTATTTTTAGTTCAAACATGCTCACATGTCGCTGCTGGTGTAAAAAAACCATATTTAACGTTCGTTTTCTCTAGAATATATTAGCGATAGGTGGCGGGTTGGAGTCCTGGGAAGGACTCGTCATTTCAGTTAATACATCCTGCTACCGCCGAGAAAATCCTATATGTCACAGTTGATTGTGCTTCGATAACAATCGGATTAGGTTCTGGGTTCGAATCCCTGTCCAACACATAGCTTTACCTCACGGCATTTCAAGTAAGTTACTTGTGAAGGAGCAATATTTAACATCTCTCGTAGTTGATATTTGCTAACTGATACTGTCTAAAATCGAGGTATATCACTCTCCGTATGCCTAGTCAGGGATGACTTGTGAAGGAGCAATATTTAACATCTCTCGTAGTTCGTTAACAGGGACAATAGATGCTGGGTGCGAATTCGCGTCCATTAAAATGTTTACGTCATGTAATTTGAAGTTGATATTTGCTAACTGATACTGTCTAAAATCGAGGTATATCACTCTCCGTATGCCTAGTCAGGGATGACTTGTGAAGGAGCAATATTTAACATCTCTCGTAGTTCGTTAACAGGGACAATAGATGCTGGGTGCGAATTCGCGTCCATTAAAATGTTTACGTCATGTAATTTGAAGTTGATGTTTGCTAACTGATACTGTCTAAAATCGAGGTATGTCACTCTCCGTATGCCTAGTCAGGGATGACTGTTAGTTTCCGTCAGTCACGAAATCTTTGTTTAGTCTGCATGATCTGGGTTTGAAACCATATGTAGAACGAGACGATACGTCGTGTCATTTGAAGTTGATACATGTTCTCAACTAGCTGCTCGTGAATAACTTAAATTTTTAATGTCATTTTGTGTTAAATTATAAGCACGGTATGTTATTTTGAAGAGGAAATCATGAATACGACAAACTTACTACATGCATTACCTATATGACGTAATAATGAGAGTGGTAACATTTCAGGTATGTCATTTATTGAAATAAATGTGAGCTTACAAGCCGTAAGGACAGTCTTATCTGTGATAAGGTGTTCCCTGATATTTGTATTCTCATGGTATTACTTTACATCTTGAGTTATTGCGATACAGAGCGATGTTTTCTAGTGGCGACTTGTTTGAACCATTTTCAATAGTCAAACGACTGTACCGAGGAGTGATTAGAGGACCTGCTAGACAGCTGCGTTATGCTGGTTGCATGCGAGTAGGGCAAAATGCAATTCAGGTCCTTCGGATACTTTTGAGCATGACTGTACGTATCGCTATCCCATGACTTTTACCACCTGAGTGTACCATAAGATATTCAAATTCGTCAATGAGATACAACGTTTTGTTTTGGCATCAGTAGCGATGTGCTACTGACTGTCACGTGGAGATTTCAGTGTATGCCGGGACTGCCTATATGTAGAAGAAAATAAACATAAAATTAATTTCCTAACTTTATTCTTTCGAGGTGATAATTAAAAGTTTATGATACTCTTCATACCATCAGTTACGAGATCGAAAGACATGAAGGTAGGAGTATTTGAGAGTGGAGTGAGACTGTGTTGTAATCTTTCGCCCATGTAATTCAGTCAGTACATAGAGCGAGCAGTAAGGGAAACCAAAGAGAAATCTGGAAAAGAAATTACTGTTCCTGACGAACAGACGAGAACTATAAGGTTGGCTTTTGACATCGTAATTATATCAGAGACGACAAATGACTTGGAAGATCAGCTTAACGGAGTAGACAGTGTCTAGAAAAGCGGTTGTAAGATGAACTGAAAAGTAAAGTAAACTCCGCCCGAACAGGCCGTGTAGGCCCAACGGAATCGACCGGCCGCCGTGTCATCCTCAGTCCACAGGCGTCACAGGATGCGGATATAGAATGGCGTGTGGTCAGAACACTGCTCTCCTGTCCGTATGTCAGTTTACGGGACCGGAGCCGCAACTTCTCGATCAGGTAGCTCCTCAGTTTGGCTCACAGCGCTCGGCAGACCGGATGGTCACCCATCCAAGTGCTAGACCAGCGCATAACTTCGGTGAACTGATGGGAACTGGTGCTATCACAGCGGCAAGGCTGTTGGCAGTAAGATGAACATCGCCAAAATAAATCAAACGGACTTATATGTAGTGAAATTAAGCTAGGTCATGCTGAGGCAATTAGATTACAAAAAATGTGTGTGAAATCTTATGGGACTTAACTGCTAAGGTCATCAATCCCTAAGCTTACACAAAACTTAGCCTAAATTATCCTAAGGACAAACACACACACCCATGCCCGAAGGAGGACTCGAACCTCCGCCGGGACCAGCCGCAGAGTCCATGACTGCAGCGCCCTAGACCGCTCGGCTAATCCCGCGCGGCGCAATTAGATTAAATGAGACTAGGCCGTAGAAAATTTTCACTATGTGGTTAGCGAGATAAAGGAGGATGACCGATTTAGAGAGAATGTAAGATGCACACGAGAATACCAAGAAAAGCGTTCCTGAAGAAGTAAGATTTGTTAACGTGTAATACAAAATTAAGTATTAGGAAGTCTCTTATATGAAAGAATTTGTTTCGAATGCAGAAACTTTGTAGACAGAAGAATACTGCTGTTAAGACATGTTTCGGAACACTTTTTAGCCACTGGTCCGTAGCTGATGAATGTTACGAATGAAATTGGGCAAATCACGACGTGTCACGCTCCCCTGTAAGACAGACTGTAGCACTCCCCTGATAATCTTCTGAACTTCGGGCTTCTTCCCTTGGCATGTGTTTCATCGCATAATTGAACTTTTAGTTTAAAGAAAAATGGAGAGAGGGTAAGCTACAGAACAATGGCAGCCAGTAAATACGACTTAATTTGAAGATACGTAGTCCAGTCACATTAATGTGAACACTGCCTATGTTCGATGTCAACGTGCAATAATGACTCACAGACGACTGGTAGCAACACTAGCAGTGGATGGCATGCCCAGGGGGGATGGGGAAAACAGGGCAGTCGTTCTAGTAATGCTCAAATACAGCATCGTCATTGGATTTCACTTTAAGGTTGGAAGCATTTCCGAAACGACTAAGTATCTAAACTGTTCAAGTGCTGCCGTGGTTAAAGTATACCGCGCATGGAAAAATGGCGCTATCTAAAACCAGTACCAAAGTAACTGTGCTGCGCCACGGCCAATAGCTGACAGGGTTGAAGACGGATACGGAGATGTGTACAGGCGAAGAGACGTTCAACTGTTGAGGTGCTGGCCGCCCAGACGAATCAAGGGTCTACCAACAGAATCTCCTCAACGACTGTTACTGTGTATGGGCCTCTGTAATAGGTGCCTGGTTCATGCACCCATGCTGACTGCTGTGCATCGGCGACGAAAGCTGGTATTTCCACGCCAATATTGCAACTGGACGTTCACTGAGTACCGAAAAGAGGCCATTTTGGATTAATCACGTTTCATGCCCCACTGAACAGGTGGCCATTGACATTTGCGGCATGAAACGTCTGAGAGCAAACACCCTGCAACAATCGTCGGAAAAGTGTGGTCTGGGGGATGTTATCGTGGCATTTCTTGAGCGATCTCCTTATCCTGGAAGACACAATGGACCAGTACAAGTATCCTTCTATCCATGTCCACCCATACATGCAGTTTGGTCTTCCTCGGCACGATCACATCTACCAGTAGAGCAGTGTAACGTATCACACGGGACGCAGTCTACACGGACTGATCGAAGAGCACGAGGATGAGTTTACCGTACTCTCCTGGTCACCATCCTCCCCAGATTTACACACAATAAAGTATCTGTGGGACCACCTCTATAGGACTGTTCACGCCATCGATCCTCAACCTAGAAACCACGAGCAGTTGCTCTTCCTGCGCGTATCGCAGGGTCTAAACTACAAAATGTGATTATTCAGGCTTTTGACAGCAAGCGGCCTTGCTGCAGTGGTAATACCAGTTCCCATCAGATCACCAAAGTTACGCGCCGTCGGGCTCGGATAGCAGTCGGATGGGTTACCGTCCGGATCTGCTGAGTGCTGTTGGCAAATGGTGTGCATCCTGCCCTTGTGAGGCCAGCTGAGGAGTAGCGACACCGGCCAGAAAACTGACAACGGTCAGGAGAATGGTGTGCTCACCACATGACCCTCCACATCCACATCCAGTGACGGCTAAGGGTTGGGATGACACGGCGGCCGGTCGTTACCGTTAGGCCTTCGAGGCCTGTTCGGAGGGTTTTTGTTTCCATTTTTATTTTTTCAGGCTTTTGACATTTGGCCACAGTAATGTGGCTGGACAGTGCACATTGCAGGAAGACGTACAAATGCGAGGTACCCTGTCACAGCGTTTTATAGAAAACATTCGCAATTCTGGATGTATTTGCGCGATGGCGCCTTGCTGCAGTACAAGGAATGAAACTAAAAAAACTTATGAAACACAACGAGAAATCTAATCGAGAATAGATCCAGCCCTTAGGGAGAGCGAGGAATATTTGACTGACATGAGTCAAGAAACTGAGACCTGTGAGCCATTTACGTGCATAGAGGCAGGGGTCGAGCGACAGAGTTTACCACACTGCGATCAGTAAAGTCGTGATGCAGGATTCTAGCAGTGAAACACAGTGTGATCGCACGAAAGCAACCACCGTTGTTCCTGCGCGTTTCCTACCGCGAAACATGCTGACGAAACCAGACGGCCTGAAGACAAGGCTGCCCGAAGCTGACGGAGGGCAATGCATGTGTGCTAAAATGGCACTCCTGCTCTCTGCGATGTGTACTCGTACAGTCGAATGAGGCTGGAGAGTGTCTTTCCGTGCCGTTGGTCAACTCGAACGCCGCTCTGTGGTATGCATTGGCAGTTAACTAGGTTCCCGCGCGACAGGGTGACGAAATGAACCGTTGCTGTAGCCTGGCTCCTGGGGCGGCGCCGTCTCTTTCACTCTCAACTTGGGATACCTGTTTGGGTGACAGTTCCCCAAACCTGAGAGGAACTAATATAATTCTGCCATCCCGTGGCTTCAACTTAAATTCAAATATAACAGCCAAGAACTTTCAAAGAATTTCGCCCCCTTAAGCACTTTTTATATTAAACAATTAATCAAAACGATCGAAAATTCGATTTTATTTTATTGCTGTTTTTGAAAGGTATATGTATCTAGAAAGTTTGGACAAAAAGATTTTTTAATCCGTGCGTTAGAGAACTTGTCATGCAGTGACGCACGTTCACAAAATGAATTATATTACAGTAGGCAAGCAGCCATATTCGCCGAAAAAGCTGACAAACAACGTGTGCAGGCTGCCGAACGCAGCATATCCGGCTCAGCCAGATCGGCTTTTCTCGCTAAGGAGAACGAAGGAATTGCTCTTCAGGAACAATTAGAGTTAGAGGAGGGGCTGATGTACGGTTCTGGAACTGCAGACTAAATATAAGTAACGAAAACACTTTTTATGGTCACATTCGTTCAAAATTAGTCAAAACATAAGTTTTGGTCCTCCATGTTGGATTAGCCATTTTGAATTCTGAAAATCTAATTTCAGACTTTTGTTCAACGCCACAAAAATTTATATTGACATTCAGTTTTTACGCAGACTGAACTAATAATATATATATAAATGTTTTCCCTAAACTTTAAACAGGTTTTTCTCGAGAAACGATTTGTCAAAACTACGTGCAGCATAAAATAAAAACGGTTCAGCCTACTAACTCCTAGCTTTGACCGCAGAAAAGTAAACACTTTGCTTGGGAGCTTTTACTGATAATATATGTAATTTGTTAATATTACCTACTTTTTGTAAAGCCACAAAGAGTGAAACAAACCCCCAAAAATCTAACTCAAAGTTGGAGATAGCACAATATCGTTAAATTTAAGGTTATTTCATTGTGGTTGGGCAGAAGCTCCCATGATTTTAAAGTAGTATCGACTGACGTTATTTCAGATGACTCTTGAGGGGCTATTCTGCGTACTTCAAACTCAGAGGTTCATCATCAGACCATAATTACGGGCGTTCAAAAAATGGCTCTGAGCACTATGGGACTTAACTGCTGAGGTCATCAGTCCCCTAGAACTTAGAATTACTTAAACCTAACTAACCTAAGGACATCACACACATCCATGCCCGAGGCAGGATTCTAACCTGCGACCGTAGCGCTCGCGCGGTTCCAGACTGTAGCGCCTAGAACCGCTCGGCCACTCTGAATTACGGGCGTAATTTTGTTTTTTTATTGAAAGTCTAAAATGAAGTACAAAGTATGATTAGTAATAATCCCCAAACAAATCCTTCGTATGTGTTTTCCATTGTCTCAAAAAAATTTCAAATTTTATTTTTTGCTCATTTGGATGAGAACCTGTCCTTAATGGGAGATATATGTAAAACTGGTCAAAAACGTTGAAATTTTTTTACCACTAGGTAGTTGTGTAGCATGTTAAAAATATTGTCTCTAATTTTCAGAGTTTAACTCTTGCTAGAATCGATGTAAAAGCCAATATGGAGTGCCACGTTTCCTCTCTCCTTATTATTTCATGCGATCTGAGAAAACATCTGTAGAGTACAGAAGTCTGTGAGTCCACTTATGATGCGCTTACTTGGGTTTTATTAAAGAAATGCACACATGATGGAAAGCAAAACCCGAACGAAAGCTTTAATAAGCTCATTTAGAAGAGACGGCCGAAGATAACATTTTGTTCACGTACCACTGTTAAAATTTCCTCATCTGTTTCTTGTCTAGTGCTCAATGATGGCAACGGTGAAAGAATCAGGACCCTTGCGAGACTAGGATTTAATGCAGTTTGCTTTACTGAAAATCTGCTGAAGAAGATTAATGATGTGGGTATTCCTAGTTCTGAGATGTCAGTGAGGGATATTGCCAAAACGGCATGCCAGAAGGATCAGACTAGAAAAAGAGCTACATGAAGACCAAAAAGACTAAACGTACGGTTATGGCTAACATTAAGGTACTTGTTTCTGGCATAAAAGGTTATAAAATCTTTTTTATACATTTCCTGCAACATTCATTTTTCAATGTATAAGGAACATTGTCTGCTGAACCATTGCAGATAATAGGGTGAATTTTGCTATAGACTTTATAAATACTATAAGAGAACTTCCTGAGACATTTATTTACATTTTTTGAAATAAAATTGGCTATGTGTCATTTATATAAATTTAAGAAATTGTTGCGAGCGTTCTAAGAACGAAATTAAAATAGTGGTACACATTTTTGTTTATCTAATGACTAAGAATAAATTACCACGTTTTGAAAGTGATAAGTACTGTAGCCTTTGAGAAAATGTTCTTCAGGCGGTAGCTTGCGTTTTGAAAGTATCCGGCAACATCCTGATCAAATTATTTGATGAAGAAATTGAAAAAAAAACACAAATTGTAGCCAATAACGTAAGGACAACTTGTGCAAAATTTGTTTCTATTATCTCTCAGACAGTAAAGTGAGTAAAAGTTACATTAGCTTATAAGTATCCGCGTATTTCCTCGTTCGTCCCCCCTTTGCAGCGTGGAAATTACTTCATTCGACCACTCCATTTTATAGTCCTCCACCTAGGCCATCCGTCGGTTGTAATCGTTGGCTGGGGAAAATCAATATAATTTCATAAACTGATCAATTAATAATCCATCTGGTCTGAGATCATTAGCAACAAGCTCGAAAATTTGTAGGTGACCAGAATCTGTGGTTGGAATTACGACATTAATTTTTTTTGGCTCTGTTTCTTTGTGATAGAGACTGACTTGGGTAACCATAGTGGCCGCGCCATGCGCATTGTATGACGTCAGAATGTCGACGTGTGATAACTTTTCCATTTTCATGGAGGATATATTCGTTTTTCAGTAACCTTGTGCGTTAATGCGGAGAGTCAGATGTCACAATATTTGCATCAACTTTGTTGCCTTTCTTATGAAGGAGATGAGCAAAGCTGGAGTCCAACTTTTCGGTAGATACATCATTTTCCAAGCTTCCCGGATGACTGTTGAGTCCTCACCTAGTGCTCTGTTGTTCTTAAGCCACTGGATAACGCCATTTATTTCTTGCCTGGTTCGTGGACATAACGCTGGACTCGTATGTGCAACTCTGCCCTCAGGAAAATATTTTTGTGGGAATTCTGCAATTGAACAAGGGTACTAAGTGCTTCCTAGATATCTCACAGTCGTTTTCATACTTGTACGAGACTATGCCACCCAGTTTCTTGAAGTAATGGTTCGGGTATTTTATATATGAGATTTTCTTGGAGAATTTATAAAGGTTCTGGGTACCATCCTTTTTAAAATCCCCACTTTTTTGTAAATGTGACATTTTAGGCTTTGGCATACCTCTGTGTCCATATGTATTTCATTCTGTTAATATGACCTTGCTATGCCTAGCTTCAGGCCAAGTCGCTCCTGTCTTCTTCTCTCCGGGTTTCCTCCAGGTCAACTTGCAACTGTTGAACTTAAGATGGAAAGTGTTCGCTGTTCTGGATATCCTCTTGCACAAGCCCTGCCAAATTTATATCAGCGCCGATCTCTCCTGTCAGTTTCAAGCTTTTTGCACTTTTTTCACTCCTGATTCTATAAAATTGATCTATTTGCCTTGTAAGTTATCTGGTTTCATTCCTCGAAACGGCGTAAAATTTTAATTTGGGTTTCATAATGTCACTGTGTGTGTGTATGTGCTGCTTGGTTTCTTGGTAGCTTCTTAATCTGAACATGCCGTCTATACGTTTTGGCCTGATAATTTTTCTCATAATGTTTGCACACTTTTCTCAATAATGTTGATAGTCACTTCCCTGTTAAAAATTACTCTTTGTAAAGCATAGAAACGGTTTGGTTTATTTATGGAATTTTAATGTTTCAAGTTGGAGTATGTTAAAGCGTCTCATGTCAGAAATTAATTGCATTGGGCCCCGTTTGGTCTAATCAGAACAAAATTCCTCGGTTTGCGTCGAGGGAAAATAATTACCAAATTATAACCGACAATGTACTATGCAACAAAGTGACTATACCAGGAGGCGGATGCCTAACAGCGGTGGATGACTGAGATGCAGCGGAGACTTACCTGTTGTCCTGCGTCCTCGAAGTCCATCTGCACATAAGACACCTGTTAGTCTTACCTCACCTTACCTATAGTGCAGTTGTTCATACACTGAGCCCCAATATGTGACTCCAGTGCCGATTTACTCTAACAGTCTGGAGGAGGCTGATGCGTTACCAAATGAAGAGCAAACAACTCTGGTGAAAGATTAATACATTTTAATTTTATCGATTGCTGTCAGGGTTTCTTCCGTGACTGTTTTACTTTCTTAAATTAAAGAATAGCTGGCAGTATCAACTACTGGAAACGTAAGTTATTTATCGACTTCTCTTAGTTTCCCAAAACATATATTCACGTTGTACCACTTCGTAACACACCAACGTAATCTTACCAGGACATCCAGTAGTATCTACTGGTGGAAACAGTAAGTTATTCTTTCATTTGCCTTAGTTCTGTAAACTTATATTCGCACTGTGCGACTTTGTAATATAATAATGTAATCTTACCAGGACCAGAATTAACCTAAATTTGGAGAGGAAAAACATTGATGTACACTGCCAAAGCACCTGAAGATTAGCCCTCAGGGCTCGAAATGCATCGCGCATTGAAATAAAATCACGATTGCGACTGAAGGCAGGTTCTTTGTTTCACGGGATTGTTGGGGCCCAGAGCCCTTCAATATGGTAAGTGTACGTTCACAACATGTCATTTCATTAATTGCATATTTAAAGACCTGCCGCCTGATATTTTAGAAAGCAGGTCGTACGTTTTACAATGTTACAAGTAATAGTACACTGTTCCACATTAGTAGCAAAATTTTCTTTGAGCAATAAAACAAGGGCAATAACAATGAGTTATAAAGAAAATTAAATTAGTTGTAGGAAACGAAGTGTTAAAATAATAACAGTTAGTAATTTCGAAGGAGATAATAGAAAGATGGGAAGGTACGATCTACAAATTTTCTTTTACTGTTAAAAGAAAATATAAGAGATAAATTGTGGTTCGTCTTGGTGCTACTCCAGGTGAGAGGGCCTCGGCACAAACATCGAGCCTGTTCCACACGAAGTAGCGTACAAAATTATGTCTTCTTATATTACTAAATGAAATACATCATGAGTTACTCTGTGTATATTTAATTCTACAGTCGAAGAACTAGTACTAGTTGCCGCATCTTTTAAGTGCTTATGTAGGGCATACCCGTTGCACTATTTGTGTTGCTAGATGTAAACGTCGTTCTAAATGTTGTATGTGTGCTGTTATGTTGTATGTTTGGGTGCATGATGTTGCTTCCCTTAATGAGTGCCTCAGGCGAGAGGGCGACTTCGCAACTTAAAACACCGAGCCTCGCCTCTCCGTATAGCGCATTCCTTAGAGGTAATGAGGCTCTCGATCTTTATATTAGTCATTTTCCTTTATATTATTTTCCTTTATATTTAAAGTGCAGGTTACATGCATGAACCAATCACTGCTATGTCTGCTTTTCTTATAATTATCTTAGTTATCTATTTTAGGCGTTATACTCCTTATGTTATTAGTATGTGTCTAATGTTGTTGTGTTTGTGTCAGTTTCTGTGCCTGTGGCTGTGTCTGAGTTTGTGTCCTCCCACGGATCCTGTTGTCGTGCTTGTTGTGAGTCTGTTAGAGACCTTCTGTATGGATTTTCTTGTCCATAAGCGTCATGCAGTGTTCTTGAAACCTTGCCAGCGATGTTGCCTAGAGCACATCATTCGTATCAGCAATTATACAAAGTTACAAGTGTGTTTATCGGAATTCAAGAGGCTCATGAAACCGAAACTATTTCTGATTAACATGGAACTACCACCACTAAAGAATACCTTTCGTGTACGAATTTACAATTGGAAGTAGCCACCACATTGCTGTACTGTGTGGCATATGATTTATGCTCTGTGCTACGAGCGACTTAGCACCACGACGATAGTACAGTTTTAGGTCTTTTGGCGGTAAGTAATGCGTTATTCTCTAAATGATCTAAACCAGCCATCGCGTCTAAGAGACGAACAGCGACGATATAAGCTCAACACTGTGGCAGTAAACAACTACACAACAACACAATTAAAGAGCCACTTTTTCGAAGCCACATAATTGTCTCCAATCGGACGTAGAAGTTTGGAATTATGCTCGAAGTCTCCTACAACTTTCCAGTGCAATTGTGCAAAAGTATTTAACTCTGTGACCTCACTATCCAGCTCGACAACGCTTTAAACAGCAAGGTGTCGAAAGGAGCGAAAAAAAGGCGAAAGCAAGGTGTAAGGTGGGTTAATTATGTCACATTGGCACCAAATATACCCACAGTTATTCCCAACGCCACCATACACCTGTTGCACGATGGGAAGTTTATGACGTCCCTTCTTACCCTCATTTTACTCCTTCTTCCGAAGCCTCTGCGATGGAGGCCAGAACCGCGACGCCCAGCGTAGTAAACACGCAGTTTTCTTAAGGGTGGTCGAGGAAGACATTTCAGACACACCTCCGCTCGGGACCGCTACAAAATGGCTTCCGAGGTGGCACTCATTGCGGCAATGAAACCACCCCTTGCGTTGAGGCGTTGATTCTCACACATTTCGCTCTCGAAAATGACAATTCGCAGTGCTATGAGAAGCAGGACGACCTTCTTGACAACCTTTGACACTGCTGACACCATCCAGACAAATCAAGTCTTCTCTAAGCACATAGTGAGACGGCAACCCAATAGAACATGATCGCAACCCTTTGGATTATAGTGTGACCGCTGGGGTACAGGGTAGAACCACTGGAAACGGTTCAAAACCATTCGATGAAATATGGACGTTAACCAAAGCACCAAATGGTGCTTATGCTTTTTCAGCCCTTCTGTTTTGCAACGTCCTTTCGCATGATCATGGGAGGGGGAGGGGCGAAATTGACATAAAACAGCAAAGGAGCCCTCAAAGGTCATCGACCCTCGGTGCTCTGTCAGTCTTGTCAGCACCAAGGGTGCTCTGTAGCATTAAATTATAGAGCGAGCTGGAATTCCATAACCACATATAAGTGAAGCAAATGTCCATAACAGTAATACGTGGTACTAAAGCCTTGGAACCTAGATAATGGAGCTATGGAAGAAATTCATTTGGCCAAATGAGTCTTGTCTCACACTGTTTCCAACTTCTGGCCGACTGTACGTCCAAAGAGAGAAACATGACGGGGGTTCGGTGACGATTTGGTCAATCATATAGCGGTATTCCTTGGGCCCCACGGCTACTCTGCAAGATCGCATTATAGGCAAGGATTATGTGCCCATTGTGGTCGATCAGGTCCATCCCAGGGGACAATGTTTGTTCCCCAATGGCGATGCTGTGTTCCAAGAAGACAGGGTCCTGTTGACTCAGCTCGCATAGTCCAGGATGCAGGCTGAAGGGAGCTACCGTGTTTGGGCGTGCCCATGATGACAGTGGGAATGAAGCTGCCCAATTTGTTGGTTTATCAACGTGGACTAGCCAACGTTTCTCCAAGGAATGGTGTACTAGTCGCAGCCATGTAACATGACATAAGAGGAATGGTCGTAAAAAATGTTGTAACCACCAGGGTATGCGGCCAACCGACACGTCTTGTCGGTGGCAATTCGGCGATCGAAATTCCTGGTGTCAATGAATCCAGGTCCATCTGTAGTGGGTTCTGAACAAACTGGGCGCGATGAACTTCTGGAGTCGGATACCTAGTACAACGCCAATGTTCACAGCGGCACTCAGGAGTGGTGTAAACAACACATAAACTGGACAGGAGGTGACTGGAGGCGTGCAGTTTCGTCCTACTGGTTGCAATTGTGCCTCATTTTAAATGACACAATTCGTCGAGCCCAGCGACGGCTCAGTCAGATGTTTAACACGCTGTGTGTGGAGTGCATAGTTAAGGTGGGATTGTACATGAAAAATCCACACTATTTAAAAGACGCATCAAATCCACAATTTTGAAGATACAGCGATAAAATTTTGTACCATGCCTTACATGAAATTAGTTCATTTACTGTTATGCTCCTTGGATTATATATATTTATCTTTTTATGGAATTTAAAATTTTTATTTTAAAAAATAATAAAGGTACCTTCTTCTCACAAACTATTCCAGAACTTCCTACAAAATGTTCTCTGTTAAATCTCTTTACATGTAGTAAGCTTCTCTCATGAGGTTTTTCGAGTATATAGAATAGGAGAATTTCAATAATTTTTGAATTATAATTCTGTAAGTATAATATAAAAATCATGCAAAATTTCAGACACTTTGCCCCATACTTCAGCTTACACTCGTAATTTCAAAATTTACTTTTGAAATAACATTTATTGGGTTTATAGAAATAAGCGTACAAAATTTCATAATTCTAGCCTCCATAGATTGCGAGTAAACGGTAAATAAACTTTAAAAACATAATTTTCAGGAAATGCAATTTAAAATTCAACCTAACGTTTTTCTCCTGTCACCTCTTTAGAAGACCCCAGATTTGTACTCAGGGTCCTCTTTCCCTTCAAGGCTTCTCTTGTGGTTTCTTATTTTCTGACTTCTTTCCTTTTCCATGTCTTCAACTGACGTTTCAGCTGCAGAGAGGCGCTCAAAATCTATTTTTCTGCTGATGTCTTGAGCGATATTTCCTATCTTAAAGCCCATTTCCTCTAATGCCTTCTTCCTCCACACGTTCCTATCCTTAAATACAAGAACTGCGTCGTAAGTTGCAGTTCTGACACCTGTAGCAGATGAAAATGTGACAAAACGAGAATTACTTCTTCATAAGAAGAAGGTTCTGCTGCTAGGTAGTTCGCACGGTAAAGGTATGGGCCTGCAGTTGCAGGAAGTGTTGGGGAGTGAGTACCAGGTCACCAGCATTGTGAAGCCTAATGCAGGGTTGGCTCAGGTGACTGTTAATATAAGGGGGTTATGTAGGGATTTTACTAAAGAGGATCAGGTAGTGATTGTGGGTGGGGCTGGTAATAGTATTGATAGGGACTGAAAATATGATGTAGGTGGTGACCTGCAGAGATAGCTACCCAAACTGGTGGCACTAATATGCATTTCGTCCAACTGTTGCAGCGTCATGATGGCCCTCATCTTAATGCGGCTGTTAGGCGCGTTAACATGAGGCTGGAGTAGACACTGATGGCAAAGGGCATGGGTCACATTTCAGTAGTGGCAGATGAGTCAATCAGTAGAGTGGGTTTCACTAGGCATGGCCTGCACTTCAATAGGTATGGGAAGGAGAGGCTGGCAAAGCTTATAGGTGAGAGTGTAATGGGTGATGGTGGTGGTGGTGGGATCACTCATGGAAAAATTCCTGTAGTAGTTGGTGTTAGAGCTGCACCTTTTTAAGATTGAAGTCAGCTGATAGGTATACGTGCTTAAAGGAGGTCCCTCTAACTAAGGAATCACCTTCAGAGGACATCACGTTTCCAAGTAGAGAAGGAATTAGAATATTTCATCAAAAGATAAAAGGTATTAGAGATATAGTTAGCGAACTGCTTATAGATGTTCACTCTGAAATTATTGGTGTATTGCAGCACCACTTAAATAATTTGACAATTCACAAGCTTCCTTCACCAGGATACAAATTAGCTGGCTGTTTCTCAAGAAGTTCCTTGTGGGGTGGGGGAGTGGCCATGTATGTAAGAAACAGTATTCGATTTGAGTCCATAGACATATCACGGCACTGCACTGAACAGATATTTGAATGTTGTGCAGGGGCAGTTGAATTTAGTGAAACTAAACTTCTAATTGTTGTCGTTTATAGGCCCCCCAACTCTAACTTCAGAGCATTTCTGCTCAAGCTAGAGAGGGTTCTTGATTCACTTTATAGGAAGTACCAGGAATTAGTTATATGTGGTGACTTCGATATAAATTTTGTATAACATGGTGTAAGAAAAAGGATGTTGGTAGATCTCCTGAATTCATATGATCGGATGCAGACTGTGTTTCTTCCAAGTAGGGTGCAGGGGAACAGTAGCACAGTCATAGACAATAGTTTTATTCATTCTTCATTATTAGATGGGCATTCTGTTAGTAAAAGGGTGAATGGACTTTAAGACCATGATGCACAAATTTTAACATTAAAAGGCTTTTGTACTCAAACAAATGTCACATATTATTACAAACTATGTAGGAAAGTTAATCCAACGGCAATAGAGAGTTTTTCAAACCTCGTCAAGGAGCAAGAGAGCCTGGATGTTTATAGTGCTGATAACATAAATGACAAATATAATGCCTTCCTTAACACATTTCTCATGCTCTTTGAGAGTTGCTTTCCATTAGAACGTTCTAATGTGGTACTAGAAGTAAAAGGCAGCCCAGATGGCTGACTAGTGGTATTTTAATACCATGTAAAAAAAATGGGAATTACATCTAAATGTTACAAGTAGTCGCAATCAAGTTACAGTAGCCCATTACGAACCGTACTGTAAGGTGCTTAAAAATGTTATTAGGAAGGCAAAGAGTAAGTCGTATGCAAATAGAATAGCTAATTCACAGGATAAAATTAAAACCATATGGTCAGTTGTGAAGGAAGTGTCTGGTCATCAGCACAAGGTCGACGATATACGGTCAGTTCACAGTAAAAATATTTCTGTTATTGATAAATCAGATATATGTACAGTATTTAACAATCATTTTCTGAGCATTGCTGCTGAATAATTAAATAAAAATTTAGTTTGGCAGATGCCTTTTCGAGATTGATGTCTGAAATACTCCTCTGTGATACAGACAAGGGGGAGATTGGGTCAATAATTAAATCACTGAAGACTAAGGACTCTCATGGGCATTTTGGAATGCCTAGCAGAATATTAAAGTAATGTGCTGCACATGTTAGCCCTGTATTTAGCCATATTTGTATTTTTTCCTTTAGGAATGTCCATTTCCTGAACGATTAAATTACTCAGTACTAAAGCCACTTTATAAAAAGGGAGAAAGGAATAATGTAGAAAATTTTAGACCTATTTCTACGCCATCAGTCTTTGCTAAAGTTATTGAAAAGGCTGTATACGTAAAGACAATTGATCATTTTATATCACACGATTTGCTATCAAATTTAGTTCGGCTTTAGAAGTCGTTTGACAACTGTAAATGCTATATTCTCTTTTCTCTGTGAGGTACTGGATGGATTAAACAAAAGGTTTGGAACGCTAGGCATATTTTTTGATTTAACTAGGGCATCTGATTGTGTTGATCACAAAATATTGCTCCAGAAGTTGGACCATTATGGAGTACAGGGAGTAGCTCATAATTGGTTCACCTCTTACTTAAGCAACAGACAGGAAAAGGTCATTATTCACAGTGTTGAGAATAGCTGTGGTGTCGGGTCTGAGTAGGCTACTGTCAAATGCGGTATGCCCCAGGGATCAGTGTTGGGGCCACTCTTGTTCCTTATTTATATAAATGATATGCCCTCTAGTATTATGGGTAACTCTAAAATATTTCTGTTTGCTGATGACACTAGCTTGGTAGTAAAGGATGTTGTGTGCAACATCTGCTCGGTTTCAAATAGTGCAGTTCATGACGTAAGTTCATGTCTTGTAGAAAATAAACCTCCGCTAAATCACAGTAAGACTCAGTTTTTACAGTTACTAACATACAATTCAACGAAACGTGGCGTTTTAATTTCACGGAATGGGCATATGATTAGTGAAAATGAACAGTTCAAACTTCTAGGTGTTCAGATAGATAGTAAACTATCGTGGAAAGATCACGTTCAGGATCTTGTTGAAAGACTTAATGCTGTCATTTTTCTATGCGAACGGTATCTGAACTGAGTCATCGTTCGACACGAAAATTAGTCTACTTTGCTTATTTTATTCGCCTATGTGTATGGTATTATATTTTTTGGGTAACTCTTCCCATTCTAAAAGGATATTTTTGGCTCAGAAACTGGCTGTTCGGACAATAAGTGGTGTAAGTTCACGAACCTATTGTCGACCCCTGTTCACGAGTCTGGGTATTTTGACATTAGCCTCTCAATACGTATATTCCTTACTGTCATTCCTTGTTAACAATATTAGCTTATTCCCAAGAATAAGCAGCTTTCACTCATTTAATACTCGGCAGAAATCAAACGTGCATTTGGATCGGACTTCCTTAACTCTTGTGCAGAAAGGCGTGCAGTATACTGCTGCATCCATTTTCAATAAGCTACCACTATAATTCAAAAATCTTAGCAGTAATCCATGCGCTTTCAAATCCAAACTGAAGAGTTTTCTCATGGGTCACTCCTTCTATTCTGTCGAGGAGTTCCTTGAAAAATTAAACTGATTCTTGTTGTATTGTTGATTCGTTTACTTAAACTTATGGCTTGACTTTTTTCGGGTTCATAAACATTTTATTTTTGTGTGTTATTACTTTTATGTTGTAATTTCATGTGCTGACACGTTCCATGACCATGGAGATTTGCTCCTCAATTTGATCCTACGGAACTTGACGTGTAAATAAAAAATAAATAAATAAAAAAAGCAGCTGGTTTGTTATCGTTTCTAAGATACAGAGCAGACTCGCAGACGATCTATAAAACCAAAGAGCGTATATAACAGCCTTCTAGATGCATCTCGTACAAGATTACACGAAAGTAATACGCGGAAGTGTAACTTTAAAAAGTGGCTGTGGCTGATGGTCGCATAACACATTTGATTATTTTTCAGGCGCTACAGATGCGTTTTCACCATTGAAATTTTGGGAACTTATTGAATATGAGTTCCCCTAACAATTAAAAAAACTGAAAATTGACATTTTCGATAAATTTCATGAACGCCTCTCCCTTCAGGCCAGAGGTGGTTCTGTGATGTTTTAGCGGTGTATTCGTACCATAACTTTCACAGGGCTACACTAATATGTTCATGGTTTGCCGAACACTCACGCAGACTATCACACTGTGACGAACCCTCTAAAACACACTATCTCAAATGGTTCAAATGGCTCTGAGCACTATGGGACTTAACATCTGAGGTGATCAGTCCCCTAGAACTTAGAACTAGTTAAACCTAACTAACCTAAGGGCGTCACACACATCCATGCCCGAGGCAGGATTCGAACCTGCGACCGTAGCAGTCGCGCGGACCCGGACTGAAGCGCTTAGAATCGCTCGGTCACCACGGCCGGCACACTATCTCAGTCCCGTGGAAATGCAAGTGACACGTAGCAGACATCATGTCCGCAATTTGGTAGCCTTTCAGGAGGTACACTGAGGTGACGTAAGTCATGGGATCGCTCGGCATAGTGCAGCAACACGACGTGGGATGGACTCAACAACCATGCTGCCTCTACAGCCGTCCATAATTGTGACCGCTGCGGGATTTTGTACACGAACTGCCCTCTCGATTATGTCCAATAAATGTTCGATTGGATTCATGTCGTGCGGTCTAGGTCGCCAGATGTTCTTGAAATCAATTGCGAACAATCTTGGCCCGGTGACATGGCGCATTGTCATCCATAAGCATTCCATCGTTGTTTGCGAACATGAAGTCCACGAATGGGTGCAAATGATATCCAACTAACCGAACATAACCATTTCCAGTCAATGATCGATTCAGCTGGACGAGAGGACCCAGTTCATTCCAAGTAAATACACTTAACACCAATACTGGGCCACCACCAGCTTGCACAGTGCCTTGTTGACAACTTGCGTCCATGACTTCGTGGGGTATGCGCCACACTTGAACCCTACCATAAGCTCTTACCAAGTGAAATCGGGACTGATCTGACCAGGACACGGTTTTCCAGTCCTCTAGAGTCCAACCGTTATGGTGACCAGCCTAGGAGAGGCACTGCAGTCGAAGTCGTTCTGCTAGCAAGGGCACTCGCGTAGCTCCTCTGCTGCCGTAGCCCATTAACGCCAAATTTCACTGCACTGTCGTAACGGATACGTTCGTAGTACGTCTCATGTTGATTTCGGCGGTTATTTCAAACAGTGTTGCTTCTCTGTTAGCATTCACAACTCTATGCAAACGCCACTGTTCTCGGCCGTTAAGGGAAAATCGTCGACCACTGCTTTGTCCGTGGTTAGATGTAATGCCTGAAATGTGGTATTACCGGCGTGCCCTTGACACTGTGGATCTCGGAATATTGAATTCCCTAATGATTTCCGAAATGGATTGTGTGATGCGCCTAGAGCCAACTGCCATTCCACTTTCAAAGTCTGTTAATTCCCATCGTGCAGCCATTATCACGTTTCCACATGAAACACCCGAGTACAAATATCAGCCCTGCTAGTGCACTGCCCTGTTATACCTTGTGTGCGCCATACTACCGCCATCTGTTAATGTGCATAACACTATCCCATGACTTTTGTCTCCTTAGTGCAATCATCAGTGAGTGGCAACAGTTGGATATGACACACCTGACGAATCATGCGGATCGTCTTTCTCACGGAAATGGGGACTTTATCAAGACTAGAGGGCGTGTTATGAAGTGTTAGCGTGCTTTCTCCTGGAGGAGACTAATTTTTTGACCGGTCAGCTTACAAAAACGACTTAAGCCCGTGAAAATTCGGCGTCTCAAATACCTGTTAACATTGCTTTCAGCATGGCGCCGATGAAGCATTTTCCAGATTATTGCACTTAAGACTGAACTGCAGTTTGTTGTCATTTCTCCAACAGCTTTCGCATATAGGACTGTGTACCATTTGTGTAAGAGCCGTTACTCACATGGTCATCCTGGATTCTTTCTGGCTCCCAAAATGTTCATTTCATCTTCTGGACATTACTTTAATGGATGGCACTCCACGTTACCTACAGCCATTGTTCATCATTGTTCATTATGTAGTTTACATTTTGGTGCACACACACACACACACACACACACACACACACACACACACACAACATGCCTTACATTCGTTGTATGTTATAATTCTGTATATGTTGGGAGTTACTGACAGTTTATAATTTGCATTCATATGAGACAGTGAAATATTAGATATACGGAACAATGTACGTGGTTATTTCATTGTATCTGAAGCGACGAGAAGATGTCTTGTACATTGTAACGTAAGTTAGCAAAATCTTAACGCTCTCAGTGATCCTGGAGTTACAACAGAAACAGATCTCGCTTTCTTTATGCATTTAAAAATGACCACGAAGCACCAATGCACGAATGGTATCGACAAAGTGACTGAACCAACCACATAAGGGCGGTTCAAAAACCACCTGTGCCGTCGTGTGAGTTTGGAAACTGAACAGGGTAGATAGTACATACCTTCATCGGCTTATTTTAAAGGTTATAGCAATGACAGTACAAAGTGTTCAACAGTTTCCCGCTGCGTAAGTGCGTTCCCCGAGCGTGCACCATCTTACACGTGGCCGTTGGCTGCAAACGCGTGTTTACCTGCAATCCTGCACCACAAACATTTCGTGCTTGTACAGAGTGCTGACTTAATATGAATTTTCTACGACAATCATCGATGCTACTGATGGCCTGTGGGAGATGATGTGGCTGTGCACTTGGCAGCACAAAAATTGGCAGGCGTAAATCGCAGCCATAGTTGAAGTCCGTTATAGCAGCGACGTGAATGAAATGCTACATGACACATTTTGATATTTACCTTACGAAAAAGCAGATGAGGAAACTTTACGTCACACATTACAGCAACCTGACCTTGTCAGTATTCCAGGCTTGTTCCTCGGAGACACCACGTCTTTTCTGCAAATAGAATACACTGGTATTAGCTATAGATAGTGCGCATGTTACGTGAATAGATACAAGTCCGTAAATGGTCACTGTAGCTGAATAAACAGCGTGCAGGCTTTGTACGTAAAGTATTTCGTGTTTGAATCCATTTCTTTTTTCTTCTTAATCACAAGAGACACATTCTTCTTGTTCGGCAATTTGTTGTCTATGACGCCCTTCACTGTATTATATGAACCACATTGCGACTATCTGCAACTAATTTCCCATAGTAGATACGTTCTGTGATAGCCGATGACAAATGGTTCAAATGGCTCTGAGCACCATGGGACTTAACATCTGAGGTCATCAGTCCCCTAGGACTTAGAACTACTTAAACCTAACTAACCTAAGGACATCACACACATCCATGCCCGAGGCAGGATTCGAACCTGCGACCGTAGCAGTCGCGCGGTTCCGGACTGAAGCGCCTAGAACCGCTTGGCCACTGCGGCCGGCAGCCAATGACAAAACACGGGCGAGGACAAATACCTACACCAAATCTCTCTCAGTCAAATCGCATTATTCGGGCGCCATGCCTCATCGCCAACAGGCTTTCCGCGACCGTGTCATCGCTCCTATGGAGGAAGGGAGTGTGATGGAGTCGGGAGCCGGAGCACAGTATGTCATTCCTGAGCGCACTGCCTGACGGTGGATAAAACGTTATCGAGATACCGGAGAACCAAGTAGAGATGTAGGAACTGGACTTTGGCGTGTAACAACACTGTCCAGGATAAGGAACTTGTCAACACGTCACGGCAAAATCTTTCTTAAAGGCGATGCAGTTGAAACATACTACTACACGAACAGGTCGGTGGATACGGTTCGGCGACTACTTCGGGAGGCCAGACTCCTTAGCAAACGTTCGACCAGCAAAGTCCGTAATGGTCATCGACTCTGCCAACTAGCTTTTCCGAGGACAAAGTTAATCGTGAATGTCGGAATGTCATTTGTTCCGACGAATAGGTATTGCCCTTAGTGAATGGTGGTACAGTACGAGTATACAGGTCGTAAGGTGCTCGTTCTGACCTCAAATACATTCACGAGTCATCTCGCAGAGGCCGAGTGGATGATGCAGTTTGGCTCTGGATGTGTTCTCGTGGACTTGGAATGCTTCACAGTATAGATGGTCGACCTGTTTCTGTCCAGTGTGCCCGTAATGTAGGTAATATTACGGTCCCATCACTGAGACAACTATAGCCTGAGGAAGGTTAAACAAATAAATAAATAAAATGATGTATTTACAGCACGGCCAGTCTCCCATTCACACATGAGCGGTGTTGAAGAGTGGTTTGCAGAACAGAATGAAATTTGTCTTCTCGACTGGCGTCCTTCCGCACCATACCTGAGCTATATTAAACGCGTATGGGCAGAGACGAAACGGACCAAGCGACAACGCACGAAGAACCCGTTTCGACCTTTGTAACGTCCCCTAACCACCTGGGAGGAAGTGCCACGATATGAGAGATTTATTACCTATCTCATAGATTCCTTTCTTCGCAGACAACGGACAGTAACTGAAGCTGAAGGCATTTTGGGAGGATACTAACAAGGGAACCTCCCCATCGCACCCCCCTCAGATTTAGTTATAAGTTGGCACAGTGGATAGGCCTTGAAAAACTGAACACAGATCAATCAAGAAAACAGGAAGAAGTTGTGTGGAACTATGAAAAAAATAAGCAGAATATGCAAACTGAGTAGTCTATGTGCAACATATGCAACATCAAGGACACTCTGAAAGCAGGAGCGCCGTGGTCCCGTGGTTAGCGTGAGCAGTAGTGGAACTAGAGATCCTTGGTTCAAGTCCTCCCTCGAGTGAAAAATTTAATTTCTTTGTTTTCGCAGTTATGATCTGTCCGTTCGTTCATTGACGTCTTTGTTCACTGTAATAAGTTTAGTGTCAGTGTTTTGCGACCGCACCGCAAAACCGTGCGATTAGTAGACGAAAAGACGTGCCTCTCCAATGGAAACCGAAAACATTTGATCGCAAGGTCATAAGTCAACCGATTCCTCCACAGGAAAACACGTCTGATATATTCTATACGACACTGGTGACGGCATGTGCGTCACATGACAGGAATATGTTGTCGACCCACCTAACTTGTACACTTGACGAATAGGTAAAATGATTCTTCTACCTTGCCCGATTTAGGTTTTCTTGTGGATGTGAGAATCACTCCCCAAAAAGTGATGAAAACATAAGAGTCTGTCACATAAACTGCAACAAATGACTGCAACAGTCGCACAGTTTTCCCTGTGCTCTGTCAAAACATATTTTTTAACGTTTTCAAATTTTTCCGTGTGTAGACCGTCAAATCCTGCATATGTCCAAGCAAATACGAACATGTCCTGGAATATTGGAGAACGAAGTTGATTGTGTGTGTATGTGCCTGAACTTTGATAATTGTCTGAAAATAAAAAATTTAAATTTTCACTCGAGGGAAGAATCGAACCACCGACCTTAGGCTTCCCAGCTGTTCACGCTAACCACATGACCACGCCGCTACTGAACTATTACTATCCTTAATGTTACACATCTTGAGCATGGACTACTCAGTTTGTATATTTTGCTTATTTTTTCCATAGTTCCACACAACTTCTTCCTGTTTTCTCGATTGATCTGTGTTCAGTTTTTCAAGGCCTATCCACTGTGCCAACTTATAACTAAATCTGAGGGGGTTGCGATGGGGAGGTTCCCTTGTAAGTGGAACATCTCCGAGGTAGCAATGAAGTGGGAATTTTCCCGTACGAAGATTTCACGAGTGTATCGTGAATATCAGGAATCCGGAAAACATCAGATCTCCGACATAGCTGCGGCTTGAAAAGGATCCTGCAAGAACGGGACCAACGACGAATGAAGAGAATCGTTCGACATGACGGAAGTGCAACCCCTCCGCAAATTGCTGCAGATTTCAATGTTGGGCCATCAATAAGTGTCAGTGTGTGAACCATTCAACGAAACATCACCGATATGGGCTTTCGGAGCCGACGGCCCATTCGTGTATCCTTAATGACTGCAAGAGACAAAGCTTCACGCCTCGCCTGTGCCCATCAACACCGACACTGGGCTGATGACTGGAAACATGTTGCTGGTCAGACGAGTCTCGTTTCAAATTGTATCGAGTGGGTGGACGTGTACGAGTATGGAGACAACCTCATGAAACCATGGACCCTGCATGTTAGCAGGGGACTGTTCAACCTCGTGGAGGCTCTTTAATGGTATGGGGCGTGTGTAGTTGGAGTGATATGGGACCCCTGATAAGTCTACTTACGACTCTGACAGGTGGCACATACGTAAGCATCCTGTCTGATCACCTACATCCACTCATGTCCAGTGTGCATTCCAACGGACTGGGGCAATCCCAGCAGGACAAGGCGACACCCCACAGGTCCAGAATTGCTACAGAGTAGCTCCATGAATACTCTTCTGGGTTTAAACACTTTCGTTGGCCATCAAACTCCCCACAGATCCTCAATTCTCGCCAGTACTACTTCAGACATTGGTGGATTCCATGCCACGACGTGTTGCGCCACTTCTGCGTGCTCGCGGGGGCCCAACACGATATTAGGCAGGTGTACCAGTGTCTTTGGATCTTCAGTATATATATACAGGGTGCTCCACTGACGTGACTGGGCCAAATATCTCACGCAATAAGCGTCAAACGAAGAAACTACAAAGAACCAGATGGTGCTATAGTTGGCCCGCTAGATGGCGCTGCCATAGGTCAAACGGATATCAACTGCGTTTTTTTAAAATAGGAACCCCCATTTTTTATTACATATTCGTGTAGTACGTAAATAAATATGAATGTTTTAGTTGGATCACTTTTTTCGCTTTGTGATAGTTGGCGCTGTAATAATCACAAACATATGGCTCACAATTTTAGACGAACAGTTGGTAACAGGTAGGTTTTCTAATTAAAATACAGAACGTAGGTACGTTTGAACATTTTATTTCGGTTGTTCCAATGTGATACATGTACCTTTGTGAACTTATCATTTCTGTTACAGCATGATTACCTGTAAATACCACATTAATGCAATAAATGCTCAGAATGATGTCCGTCAAGCTCAATGCATTTGGCAATACGTGTAACGACTTTCCTCTCCACAGCGAGTAGTTCGCCTTCCGTAATGTTCGCACATGCATTGACAACGCGCTGACGCATGTTGTCAGGTGTTGTCGGTGGATCACGATAGCAAATATCCTTCAACTTTCCCCACAGAAAGAAATCCGGGGACGTCAGATCCGGTGAACGTGCTTCGACGACCTATCCACCTGTCATGAAATATGCTATTCAATACAGCTTCAAACGCACGCGAGCTATGTGTCGGAAATCAATCATGTTGGAAGTACGTCGCCATTCTGTCATGCAGTGAAACATCTTGTAGTAATATCTGTTGAACATTACGTAGGAAATCAGCATACATTACACCATTTAGATTGCCATCGATAAAATGGGAGCCAATTATCCCTCCTCCCATAATGCCGCACCATACATTAACCCGCCAAGGTCGGTGATGTTCCACTTGTCGCAGCCATCGTGGATTTTCCGTTGCCCAATAGTGCATATTATGCCGGTTTACGTTATCGCTGTTGGTGAATGACGCTTCGTCGTTAAATAGAACGCGTGCAAAAAATCTGTCATCGTCCCGTAATTTCTCTTGTGCCCAGTGGCAGAACTTTACACGACGTTAAAAGCCGTCGCCATGCAATTCCTGGTGCATAGAAATATGGTACGGGTGCAATCGATGTTGATGTAGCATTCTCCACACCGACGTGTTTGAGATTCCCGATTCTCGCGCAATTTGTCTGCTATTGATGTGTGGATTAGCCACGACAGCAGCAAAAACAGCTACTTGGGCATCATCATTTGTTGCAGGTCGTGGCTGACGTTTCACATGTGGCTGAATACTTCCAGTTTCCTTAAATAACGTAACTATCCGGTGAACGGTCAGGACACTTGGATGATGTCGTCCAGGATACCGAGCAGCATACATAGCAGACGCCCGTTGGGCATTTTGATCACAATAGGCATACATCAACACGATATCGACTTTTTCCGCAAGTGGTAAACGGTCCACTTTAACACGGGTAATGTATCACGAAGCAAGTACCGTCCGCACTGGCGGAATGTTACGTGATACCACGTACTTATACGTTTGTGATTATTACAGCGCCATCTATCACAAAGCGAAAAAAGTGGTCCAACTAAAACATTAGGTTAGTTACCTTTGAGATTGTGGGTGGAGAGTTGATGTTAGTAACGAATGCCTTTAAGGCTACAAATACACCATTATCAACGCCTCACTGGTTTTAACGAGGTCGTATAATAGGACTACAAGATGCTGGTTGTTGCTTCTGCGATACTGCAGAAAGGCTTGGCTAGAATGCTCGCAACGGTGTACGAGAATGTACAGTCGCAAGAAGATGAGGCTCCGGACGCCCATGTGCCACTACCGAATGGGAGACCATCGTGTTCGGTGTTTGGCACTGGCGCATCGTTTCGCATCTGCAGCAGCAATTTGAGCAGCCGTTGGCACCACAGTCACACAACGAACTTTTACAAATCGATTAGTTCAAGGACGGCTCCGAGCCAGACGTCCAGTAGCGTGCATTCCACTGACCCCAAACCACCGCCATTTGCGACTTCAGTGGTGTCAAGCGAGAGTTCATTGGAAGGCAGGGTGAAGGTCTGTTGTATTTTCTGATGAAAGCTGGTTTCTCCTCAGTGCCAGTGATGGCCGTTTCTTGATTAGAAGGAAGTCAGCTGAAGGCGTCCAAACAACGTGACTGCGTGCACCCTGGAGCTGCACCTGGAGTTATCGACTGGGGTGCGATTTTGTACGTTGGCAGGAGCTCTCTCGTGGTTATCCCACGCACCCTGACTGCCAGTTTGTACGACGATCTGGTGATTTGACCTGTTGTACTGCCAGTCATGAACAGCATTGAGGGGTGTGTTGTACAGCAGAATAAACCTCGTCCACATGACTCTGTTGTAAGCCAACATGCACTACAGAGTGTCGACATATTGCTTTGGCCTGCTCTATCACCAGATCTGCCTCCAATAGAGCACGTATAGGACATCATCGGACGACAAGTTCAGCAATATCCAGGAACAGCATCAACCGTCCCTGATAGATCGACCAAGTGAAACAGGCCATCCTACAAACTGTCAGCCAGCACCTGTGTAACACTATGCATGCTTGAATTCAGCATTCTGGCGGTTACACTCGTTATTAATATACCAGCATTTCACATTTGAAATGGTTTATTTCGCACTTACATTAACCTGTGATCTTGCAATGTTAATCAGTTTATTATGTTTCCTAACTCCTCCCGAACAGGCCATGATGGTCCAATGGTACCGACTGGCCGCCGTGTCATCCTCACCCATAGGAGTCACTGGATGCAGATATGGATGGCCATGTGGCCAGCACACCTCTCGCCCAACCGTATGTCAGTTCCCGATACCGGAACCGCTACTGCTCAATCGAGTAGCTCCTCAGTTGGCCTTACAAGGGCTGATTGCACCCTGCTTGCCAACAGCTCTCGGCAGACCGGATGGTCACCCATCCAAGTGCTAGCCCGGCCTGACAGTGTTTATCTTCGGTGATCTGACGGGAACCGGTGCTATCGTTGCGGCAAGGCCGTTAGTAATTATGTTACCTAGACAAACGTATTCCCGAAATTTCATTACTCTGCATTAATTATTTTTTGGTGTTGCGATTTTTCTTTTATCCGTCAGTGTACTACTATACAAAGGTGTGTGCTTCTAAAGATCCATCTTAGCCTGCCTCGCCCCACTAAGCACCAGGAATTTATGAGAATTAGACGACCTTTCTGCAAAATTATTGAGAACCTACCATTTGGCGATTGTACAGAATTTTTCTGCTGCTCTGTAATTTCGAAGGGTAGCTCGAAATGCCTTACTGAGTCGATGGCAAGTCCTGCATGCATAAGTGCTATATCGATAACATGAAATCTCTATGTTTGAATTTCAACACTCCTTCATAAGATGCTGTTATTCTGTCACACAGTTCAGAGATTTTCACATTGTCGCAACCAACACTGCTCGCTAGAGAGAAATTAATACCATAGCGTCATCGAAGGTTATTTTCGTAACTTCTTGTAGCTGTGATTATCCTTCAAATGAGGTTGGTCTAGGAAAATTTTTGTCAAAAGTAAACTTCAAGGCAGCTTTCCTGTCAGTTTGAGCCATTATTTCACGTTAGTTTGCACAGGAGTTGTCACAATTACAGCTAACAAGGGAAGACCGCGACATTCAGAGCACGGATTGACTTCAAAGTTGGTAATTTTTATAGCCCTTTAGGACAATATAATGTATAAGTAGTAAGACGTACTACGTAGGCGATTTCGAGAAAATCGCAAGAGAAGCTTTACGCGGCAGTGATTTACCGGCATGTTGCGACCCCGAGCTCCCCGCTGGCGGCGGTAATGTGCTTAGCGTTGAAGCTCCGTAATCGGTGGGTTCTTTCTGAAAGTATTTGCATGGAAGTGAATCATGGGCGATAAATAGTTTACACAAGAAGAGAATAGAAGCTTTCGAAATGTGGTGCTACAGAAGAATGCTGAATATTAGATGGGTAGATCACGTAACTAATGAGGAGTTACTGAAGAGAATTGGGGAGAAGAGGAATTTGTGGTACAGCTTGACTAGAAGAAGGGATCGGTTGGTAGGACACGTTCTGAGGCATCAAGGGATCATCAATTTAGTATTAGAGTGAAGCGATGAGGGTAAAAGTCATAGAGTGAGACCAAGGCATGAATATACTAAACAGATTCAGAAGGGTGTAGGTTGCAGTAGTTACTCGGAGATGAAGAAGCTCGCACAGGATGGAGTAGCATGGAGAGCTGTATCAAACGAGTCTCTGGACTGTGGACCACAACAACAACGACAGTCGGTGTGTCGTTGGAACGAGTCGAGCTCATTTTTTATTTTCTTAATTCATATTTTTTCAATACTAGGATGATGAGGTTGAAAGTTACGTCCATTGACTGGAATAGCACTCACATAGTGCATATTGACAAGTGTATTAAGCTTGCGTTCGAAAACATAAACGCTCGAATATTTCGTCAGGCAGAACTACACAGCTCGTAAGTACACTAACCTGTAAGTATACTAATGTTTATAAAAACCATCTCATGAGCAATTAGATTTTGTAAAAGAAGTAAATCTTTCGTAAAAATACCATTACCGATATGACAACAAAAATATTTCTTTTCTTTCCCAGTGCAGCAAGCGAATAACATAAACAAAACTAGGTCCAACTAAGAATGCTTGTAACCTGCCATCTGAAGATGGATTTGTAATGAAAAATCCGAAACCGGTCATGGTCTGAAGATAATAAACCTTTTTAAACCATACATGTGGCTGGTAGCTGTTTTTTATATAAATTATAAACCTTAAGTAGAACAGCCACGTTTCTTAACATGTCGACTTTCGACAAAATAGCGTTAAGCTTACCTAGCCATGTAATGAGAATGTTACATGCGTTCAAAAAAATGTAAGATTGATGTAATGAAAACAATTAACAACATAAAATTCAACAAAAAATGTCTGTTAGAAAAAGTGACCCCAAATTATGTTAAAGTTAAGGTCAGTAATCAAACAAAAGCTGCTAAGCTTGCTAAAGTAAAATGTGAAACTATTTGGATAAAAACAGAAATCAAATTGCAATATAAGAAGAAAGATAAGCTGAATAAATTTATGTACAAGCTGCATTTACAATTAGGAAATAGTCTCACACCTCTACAGTTCATATTTGTAACACACCATATTAATCATGCTCTTAGCAGAGAACAACAACAAATCTCCTCTAGGCACAAGAAGAAGTTAAAATCCCTCATTCAACTCAAATTAAAGGAACCACTTAACATTGGTGAACAGCAGAAGCACATATTCTATAACAGAGTGGCAAACACAACAGATATTTCTTTCAATCCCAATGAACTTAACCTCTTAGATAAAGACTTCAAGCATAATATTGCCCCAAGATTAACTAATAAGAACATAAAAGTCCTAATAGCAGCTACAAAACTGGCATGTGACACTGCCAAACTTAAGTCTAATGAGAAAAATGCGTTGGCATATAAAGCCAACAAACTCATGACTATACACATGCTTTCAAAAAATAATATAATTAATAATGAACAAAAAATTCTTAAAGATATCAATGATAAACTTACAGCTAACAAAGCTCTCATTGTAAAGGCTGATAAAGGAAATTCAGTTGTTGTTTTGTATGAATCAGAATACATTGAAAAAACTCTTGAATTTTTTCAGTCCAATAACTTCACAGAACTAGAATCAGACCCCACAGCAAAATTTCAAGCTAAACTTCGTAAATTACTCAACAGTTTTAAATCCCTTTTAAATAAATATGAAATTTGGGACTGCATTACCATGAATCCAACTGCACCGAAACTTCGGTCACAGCCTAAGATCCATAAAGAAAATTCCCCCATACGCCCTGTTGTGAATTCAAGAAACAGCCCAGCATACTACATAAGCAGAAAATTGAAGGATCTCCTTACCACTTATTACATGTTCGAACATAGTTATACAGTTAAAAACACAGTGGACCTTATAGAACATATCAAAGACATCCACATACCACCAACAGCTAGATTTGCCTCACTAGATATTGTAAACCTATACACTAATATCCCAGTAGAGGAAACAATTAACATAATAAAAAGTAACCTTTTAAAACATTAAAAGATCAATCTACAAGAAATATATGAGTTAATAGAGATCCTCACACTCATCTCGTCTAATAATTACTTCACCTTCAATAATAAAGTCTATAAACAAAATGATGGCCTTGCAATGGGTAGCAGTCTTGCTGGATTATTAGCCGATATTTACATTAACCATCTTGAGCAAAAGTTCTTCTCATCCAATAACCAAATGAACAGTAAAATAATTTACTACAAGAGATACGTAGATGACACTCTATTACTTTTTGATGGCAACAGCAGCGAAATTGATGCCTTAGCTGAAGATCTGAGCAAATTACACAACAACATCAAATTTACAGTGGAGCATGAAATAAATAATAGCATCAATTTTCTGGATCTCAAAATATCAAACATAAATAACAAACACCATTTTGGTATCTTTCGAAAACCAACAACCACAGATGTTACCATCAGTAACACATCCTGCCACCCGAACCAACATAAGATGGCTAATTTCTGGTCAATGCTACATCGTATGCATAAAGTCCCCCTCACCCCCACTGAACAGCACAAAGAAATCAGCATAATCAAATCAATTGCCCAAAATAATGGCTATGATGCTTCAATCGTAGACACACTCTCTCAAAAAACAAAAGTAAAAATTGCTAGCAATAAGTCTTTGCAACAAGCAACAGCCACAATAACTATGAAAGACAAAAAATCAGTAAAATATGTAGCCCTACCATATATAGGCCCACTTTCATATAAAATTTCCAACTTATTCAAGAAGAAGAATGTCAAAATTAGTTTCTCTACCAATAACAAACTCCAACAAAGAGTCATACACTCACTCCCACACAATAGCATACTCCATAAAAGATCTGGAATTTATAAACTTAAGTGTAACAACTGTCCTAAATTCTACATAGGCCAAACAGGTAGAGCTTTTGAAACAAGATTCAAGGAACACCTTGATGCCCTACGTCTGAAAAACCTAAGCAAATCTGCTTTTGTCACCCATCTTGCAGAAAACAATCATACAGTGGAGAATATAGAAAACAACCTGCAGATATTACACCTCAAAGACAAAAGTTTCACATTGAATCTCCTAGAGGAGATTGAGATTCATACACATAAAAACAGGTTCCCTGATCTCATTTTGAATGAACAGACAGAGTCAGTTAACACCCCCTTCTTAAATAACTTTGAAGAAGCTTTTACTTTTTTAAAATAACTTAAGCCCAATATTCCATTAAAAACATTCAGTATACAGGCCCCAAAAACTGTTTATATGTCATTGAAAAATTGCATAATGAAAACATGTGCATTGCATATTATGTCATATATTAGAATTTATCTCCTACTATTGTAACAAATAATTAGTAACACACAGTATTTCTGTACTACATATAAGGTTTGAAATCTTATTTGTTTGTAATTGTATTTATTCCATTTTAGATTAATTTCATACAATAGCAAAGAGATATTTTACTGTACCCATATCGACTATACTGCATCTGTTATGACTGTAAGCTCTTCGCAAATATTGTTTTCGTTTGTAATGTGAAGCTGGGCCACGTTTTGTAAACGTTATTCGTGTGTGCTGCGTGTGAAACTAAGATGATGAGGTTGAAAGTTACGTCCATTGACTGGAATAGCACTCACATAGTGCATATTGAAAAGTGTATTAAGCTTGCGTTCGAAAACATAAACGCACGAATATTTCGTCAGGCAGAACTACACAGCTCGTAAGTACAGTAACCTGCAAGTAAACTAATGTTTATAAAAACCATCTCATGAGCAATTAGATTTTGTAAAAGAAGTAAATCTTTCGTAAAAATACCATTACCGATATGACAACAAAAATATTTCTTTTCTTTCCCAGTGCAGCAAGCGAATAACATAAACAAAACTAGGTCCAACTAAGAATGCTTGTAACCTGCCATCTGAAGATGGATTTGTAATGAAAAATCCGAAACCGGTCATGGTCTGAAGATAATAAACCTTTTTAAACCATACATGTGGCTGGTAGCTGTTTTTTATATAAATTATAAACTAGTCATATTATTTCGTACATACTACATTTGAAGTTAAGACGATGAAAAGACACGTGTAGTTGCTTGAACTTTTATTGAATTTCCAATGTTACTTGGCTGCTCACAAACTGTTATTACGACAACAAATATTATGCGTCTTTTATTTCTACAGGCAAGTTTAAAGTTTATCAGACGCCTTGAGAGTTGTTCATATTTGATTGACAACGAACGGAAAATTGCTTCTCGTGAAGACGGTATTAAAATACATTCAGTCTTAGATCGCCAATTTTCGGCACCGGTAATTACGAAAATATTGCGTAACGAATGGTTTGCTTTCAAATTTTAGGAAGAAAGATAATTTTTTTTAATGTAAGGAACTCTGTTTTTCCTTGTGCAAAGGGGAAAATTTCATTCATTCGATGTAGCAGATGCCTTTTTAATTTATGTTTTCTGCGTCTGTATGAAAAATATCATTCTGCCACTTGTAATGTCGAAAGCACATCCGACGATTACTCATACATACCATCACATTCTGGCAACTTGTAACTCATTGTGTTATTGATTATGGTTATTTACGCATTTAATTATCGATGTTTGACTTGGGCTTTCCAAGCCTGTCCCTCGTCCTCGAAACCAGTGTCTGCAGATAGCAGCGTCCAGGTGCAAAACAGTCCTCGGTGCCTTACCCGACTGCAGGTATGAGGCATTTCGGAAATCAAGACAGGCATACGTTTTCAGGAAAACTTTATGCGTTTGACGTTTAGTTGTCGATAATTATGAGTATACAATGTGACAATAAAAACTAACAAACCAAATAACATTGGAAAATCAGTATTTGTAAATTAGAAAACGGATGAGCGGGACTGTGTCCAGCGACCCACCTTTTAAGAGGCTTGAACGCCAGGGTTTCACGCACTGGTACATTACTGACGCGTAGAACTTCTCTTGCGATTTTCTCGAAACCGCCTAAGTAGTACGCAGTACTATTTACACACTATGTTGACCTAATGGACTTCTAAAAGTGGACAAAGCCTGTAGTAAACCTATGATCCGGAGTTGGTGGCCTGGCACGTTGCACGCTGTTGTGCACAGCAACGTGAACACCTGCGACTGCTCCTGACAATGGGAACGCCTCACACGGCTCCTTGTGTACTACCTAAAATGAATCACTCTAACATATTTTGCCTCAACAATCCCTCGTTTTTGAGAAAACTACCCCTGAAATTCATGGACACATATCGACTCACAGTTGACGGATCGATAGAAAATTGAAAACTGAACATTTTTCATCAACTTCTATGGGGTCCCATAAATCGAGGAAGTAAACCTTTTCGGCTACCGCGTATGTACACATTCGATAAGAGCTCTTCATCGACAGTCCCGCTGATGTAGTGAACAAGGCGTAGACATGCGTGAAAACGTACCTGGATGACCAAGTGTAAGGAAACCTTCCGAATCGTGCTATGTAGCACATTTTCCGCCTCCGCATATACACTCCTGGAAATGGAAAAAAGAACACATTGACACCGGTGTGTCAGACCCACCATACTTGCTCCGGACACTGCGAGAGGGCTGAACAAGCAATGATCACACGCACGGCACAGCGGACACACCAGGAACCGCGGTGTTGGCCGTCGAATGGCGCTAGCTGCGCAGCATTTGTGCACCGCCGCCGTCAGTGTCAGCCAGTTTGCCGTGGCATACGGAGTTCCATCGCAGTCTTTAACACTGGTAGCATGCCGCGACAGCGTGGACGTGAACCGTATGTGCAGTTGACGGACTTTGAGCGAGGGCGTATAGTGGGCATGCGGGAGGCCGGGTGGACGTACCGCCGAATTGCTCAACACGTGGGGCGTGAGGTCTCCACAGTACATCAATGTTGTCGCCAGTGGTCGGCGGAAGGTGCACGTGCCCGTCGACCTGGGACCGGACCGCAGCGACGCACGGATGCACGCCAAGACCGTAGGATCCTACGCAGTGCCGTAGGGGGCCGCACCGCCACTTCCCAGCAAATTAGGGACACTGTTGCTCCTGGGGTATCGGCGAGGACCATTCGCAACCGTCTCCATGAAGCTGGGCTACGGTCCCGCACACCGTTAGGCCGTCTTCCGCTCACGCCCCAACATCGTGCAGCCCGCCTCCAGTGGTGTCGCGACAGGCGTGAATGGAGGGACGAATGGAGACGTGTCGTCTTCAGCGATGAGAGTCGCTTCTGCCTTGGTGCCAATGATGGTCGTATGCGTGTTTGGCACCGTGCAGGTGAGCGCCACAATCAGGACTGCATACGACCGAGGCACACAGGGCCAACACCCGGCATCATGGTGTGGGGAGCGATCTCCTACACTGGCCGTACACCACTGGTGATCGTCGAGGGGACACTGAATAGTGCACGGTACATCCAAACCGTCATCGAACCCATCGTTCTACCATTCCTAGACCGGCAAGGGAACTTGCTGTTCCAACAGGGCAATGCACGTCCGCATGTATCCCGTGCCACCCAACGTGCTCTAGAAGGTGTAAGTCAACTACCCTGGCCAGCAAGATCTCCGGATCTGTCCCCCATTGAGCATGTTTGGGACTGGATGAAGCGTCGTCTCACGCGGTCTGCACGTCCAGCACGACCGCTGGTCCAACTGAGGCGCCAGGTGGAAATGGCATGGCAAGCCGTTCCACAGGACTACATCCAGCATCTCTACGAACGTCTCCATCGGAGAATAGCAGCCTGCATTGCTGCGAAAGGTGGATATACACTGTACTAGTGCCGACATTGTGCATGCTCTGTTGCCTGTGTCTATGTGCCTGTGGTTCTGTCAGTGTGATCATGTGATGTATCTGACCCCAGGAATGTGTCAATAAAGTTTGCCCTTCCTGGGACAATGAATTCACGGTGTTCTTATTTCAATTTCCAGGAGTGTATATTTCCTCGGCGTAGGACAGTTTGGGAGTATTTGTTTTGTTTACTTAGTACCCGACGCGGTCCTAGTAGCACATATTCTAAGTGTATATAAAAAATTTAAAATAAAATACAATAAAATACAAATAGGTCCCGCTGTTGATTTCCCCTCGCCACCACCGTGGTTCTCTCAGCCCCCCTCCCCCTGCCGCTCTTTCCCAAGAGAAAAGCCGCTTCATAGTCGGTGATCGCTTGGAACGAGTCCCGCTCTTCTTCTTTTTTTATATTTATATTTTAAAAATAAGAAAGAGAAAAAAAGGCCCTTACGTCGAGCGGAGAACCTGCAGTTTTCTTTATTTGTATTTTATTCCGTTCCGAAACCGAGACGCATAGGATGGTTAATCAGGTAAGTAAATCGATAAGTAATAATATTAATAACGTAGGTAAATAAATTTCTCAAACGACTTTTCCATGTCTTCAGTTTCCTTCGAACAACTATAAGGATGGTAGTACTCATATAAACTTTCGAAGCAGATATGCTAGCTGCACAAAGAACTTCTAACAAATGCAATTTTCGAGCATCTACGTCGTTCCTTCGGAAGGTTCGGAGGAAAGCAAACTTGGTTTACTTTTTCAAGAATTAATTTTATGCATATCAAGTATACGATAGCGTTGTTTGAAAAATCGGTGGTGAAAGATGATCATGAGTTATGCTATGAATCGTTATTGTATTCACTCAGTTGCGCAGTTCCCACTCGTTTTTCAGAAGCAGAATGTAATGTTGAAGCCTCGAAATATTTTCTATTGGCGAGCAAAATAAACATCACATGGCTGACTCACAGGTATGCTTTTTGGCGGTATTACTTGTACCGTGCAAGTAGGTTGAGCCTCGTTGTCTACAAACTTGCTATCACGCATGAAGGTGTTAGTTTTTCCACCCCAGGAATCCAGTATCAGATAAAACTTGTTACCAGCAACGTATGAGTTTAAAATTTCTCATGAAATGTTTTTCAAATTGAATTCTTCTATTCACCAGCTTTGGAGCGAGCGAAGAAAACATTTTATGACGAATCGGTTAAACGATTGACCTATACTATATCCCAAGTAATCATTAGTTTCTTACAAGCAGGGGAAAACTTAAGGAAGCAATTTTCCAGATGCTATCGTGGAATATTGTGCCGTGTACGAATGCGTTATTTTATGTACGCGTACACTTCCAATTGCTACAAGGGTATGTTTTTCTCGCTTACGGGGTAACGGCGTCGAATGCTCGTCTTTTCAGCAATCTTACTCAGAATTATTTTCGAACAAAGAAGCCTAAAGTTTTAATTCTGTACTAATCCATATTGTTTGAGAAATTTATTTGTCGAATTTGTTACTACTGCCGATTGATTTACTACCTTTTTAACCCTCCTATTCCTACCAGTGTCAATGTGGGAAAAATGAAAAAAACTGCAAAATGCAACGGGGAGTCGAATGTAGGTTCTCTGCTTTCCAGCCACATGCCTTGGTCGTCACGTCAGAGGCTCTTTTATTTAATAGCGCACAACTTATGGGTACATAAACGTCTCTCGGAAAAGATTCTTTCCTCGTTTTGTAGGAAAATATGCGTTTTCTGATCCCATATACGACGATGAAACGTACTCAGATTTCAGTTAACCCTGTCTGTCGATTACGTCAATTCTGAGTCGATTTCACGTCATGTAGTTAAGGGGTAGCTATCTCTGAAAAAGGAGGCCGGGTAATGCGTCAAAATACCTTAGAGCCTTTCATAATAGATTGTAGACAAGCGACTTGCCAATTATGAACTGAATAATTTGGCCGTGTCCGAGACCTTCCCTTTGTGAGCCACTAATGCATTATGCTGCCGGCATTTAGATAATTCTAACCATTGTTGACTCCACATCACGAAATGAAACGCCCTCACGAGGCCTGGAATGCTACAAATGACGCGGCGCAGTTTTCTTGTGTGTTTGTAGAGGATGCGTCCTTATGCTCAGTGCCAAGAAGATATTAATCCTCCTACTAAACTTACAATTACAAGTGATCTTTACTTTTATGAGCAGATCTGTTCACCTCGTAATGTGATTGGCTCCTGTGTAACATGGTGGGCAGTTCAAATTTCGGCCACTGTCATTTTCTGTGCTGTCAAATGTGCAGTCTGACAGTATCATGCTGGTAGACATTTTGAGTGATGCCAGTAAGGGTATTCAGCATTTGTTACGTAGTATACTAAGATAAAAAATTGACCATACTGTGATGAAAGTGTGCGTGTTTCCTGTGAGGGCTGTTGCATTAACTCTTAGTTTTGTGTTTTACGTTTTGGTGATTGCATATTACAGGCTTCTTTCACTGATGTGAAGGTATTTTCACATAAATGTAGATAACGGAATTAACAAAACGAATGTATCATATGATAACTATGTAAGGAGCTGCTGGAGAACACACGTCACTTAAACCAAAATACTCATTAAAGATATCTGACGAACTTCAGTAATTTTGTCAGTGGAGTTTTTGTTCATACTGTATGTACTATGTCACCTTGATTTTAGTGTCTTTTATAGTGTTTAATTGCAGTTTGAATTTAAACTGCAAGAAATAGAAAAACTGAATACGGGGTGATCCGAAACTATTCGTTCAAATTAATACAGGCGTTAGAGAACATTAAAACAAATATATTTCAGCAACGCATGGTCTCTGGAGTCAACTTGTAATATTTGGGAGCATCTCGTTAGTGGTGCTGACGTGTCAGTGTCGGTGACCGGGAATGTATACTGTCGTTTCAAAACTGCTCCGTGTGCGGATGGACTGCTTGGAAACACCTCGAAGGATGGGGTGCCAGCCATTTCAGCGCTGCTGTGAGGAATTATCTGAGAGCTGTGGCTGAACCACCTGGCTCACATGAACTCACTTGCCTGGGCATATGAAGCAGCTCGTGTATGATACAGAAGAACAAAGAATTGCCGTCGGTGTTGGTATCATTGCGGACGTGCCAGGAATCTTTCAACGAACACGATAGTCAATGGTCCGACGATGTACTGCGTGCATCAACCGAATGATCGCAGTTTCTGTGAACGCCACTGAGGTAGTTAGCATGCAAGTCCCTAGCATCAGAAACTGTACCGAGCGAGGTGGGCCCACCGGTTAGCACGCATGCGGTTGTATGGGTCAAGGGGTGGACTGTCACCTACACGTATACTGATGGCGACAAATAACGCCTTGACTTCTGGCAGTACTTACAAACCGGCCATAGTAAAGCTGAGCAACGACCGCGCTACCGCGCCTTCTTCGCCCCCGTGATCTTTGCGTCACCGCCACTCACCTGGATGGTGCCACACTCCGACCACACTCCCCCCCCCCCCCGTGCTGACATCTGAGACCCTCCACGCTACTTTCTATACCGTAGCCTCCTTTCTTTTATGCACTATACCAGAGCACGCTGGTCATTCCGCCAACTCTATTGTCTATTGCTTCACACGTTTTAGCTCACTTCAGTATTATTGTTATTATTTTTTCTGACGCCTTGTTAATAAAGACTTTTGCTCGCCTTGTTAGAGTGTAATGTCTCGTGTTGATTCCGCCGGAAGGATGGCATTTCTGTTGTATTTATGCTTGTACAAATAAAGATATTTTGTTTATTTACCCTATCCCCGGTAAAAAAGAAAAACAAACCTAGAGGGGAGTGATTCAGGGATGGGAAGGGGGAAGCATTGTGGTGGCCAGGCCTCGGCTTTCGGCTCCTGCCCCCCTTGTCTCCACCAGTTCAGCACTGATTACTCTACTGTTTATTCCTAAAAAAAAAGGTGGAAGAAAAAGGAACAGCTTATAAAAGAAAGCACACTGGACTTCCATTCGGGACTAGGACGGTAGAAACCCACGTCCGGCCATCCCGATTTAACCTTGAAGGTGGGGCAGCCAGAAGCTTCATCTCGGATATTATAAATCGCTTCAGCTGTTCTTTTTTTTTTTTTGGTCCTTTATTGTTGTACCACTACCGGTTTCGTGGCGTTAAAGCCACATCTTCAGGTGACATCTGTATAACAATAAATCCAGAAGGACTAACAACTCTGTTTCGTTGTCCTAGCATATATGCACGTGATGTTCCTCTTTCACACCCTAGTTTTAACATAACTTAGTGGCGTTAATAACGAAAAATGTCAGCTGTCACTATTATATTGAAATTCAACACACGGTCAAAAAAGTTTCTGTTCTTTGTATCCCAATATTCCTTGTTCTCATTCACCATTCGTGTAGTCCTCGAAAGACCACCAACCATTCGGTGGAGCCCGCGCTTCATCAGCGCATCCGCAGGCAAGCTGTTTAGTTTCTGGCCGTCAGTACGGCAGAGCACACGGCTCGGTTCCATATAGGTTGGAGGAGCCGTAAGTGCGTTTCTCAGATTCTTCTTTTCCGCCATCTGCTATTTACTTAACGATTTTGTCTAGGTAGAGCATCCCTCCACTGTGGGACAACCACTTTTCGGTTTTTCGTTCTGGTCCAATATCAGGTCTTAATTCTATTCATTTCTTCCCTTCTTACCAATAGACAACTATGATACGATTTGTTTTGGGCTCATTCACTATATTGGAATTTGTCAGTTTTTAATACATGACATACCGTCTTTAGCGGTGTTTTGTATTTGACAGACAACGAATGTTGGGAAAAAAATTCCGAGCTTTTCCGCTCTAATGTTTTAATCGTGTGAGTAATAACGTTTTCTTATTCTCATGTAAAAGTTCTTATATTTTTTAAAATTTTAAAACAATTTAGCATACGAGTGGATGTGTCAGGGTTGCTATTGTTATACGGAAGTCGCCTGAAGATGCGGCTTTAACGCCACGAAACTGGCTGTGGTACAGGGATAAAGGACCAAAATACAGCTGAAGCGATTATTAATACCCAAGATGAACCCTGATTTAAGTTTTCCACGATTTCCCTGTATCGCTTCAGGCAAATGCCGGGATGGTTCCTTTGAAAGGGCACGGCCGACTTCTTTCCACCTCCTTCCCTAATTCGATGGAACCGATGACCTCGCTGTTTGGTCCCCTCCTTCAATTAAACCAACCATCAGAGACCGCCGTCAAAGACCGTATGTCCCATAGCTTAATACATTTGTTTCGATGTTCTCAATCTCCTTTACTGGTGTGAACGAACAGCAGCGATTCTGCCTGCCATGGGTTTTTCAAGTTGTTTTTAGGTTCCCGAAGCAGGTGTGAACTCACATCTCGCGTCAATTATGGGCCGCTGGTTTGTGGCCGCGGAGCTTGTTCACGATATGGTTAGCGTCCCAGATGTATTCCATCGGGTTCTGATTAAGCGAATTTGGTGGTTAATACGTCAACGTGCGTTCACTATCGTGCTGTTCAAACCACTGTAGCACGATTCCACGTGCATTTATCCCACTGGAAAGTGCTGTCGAAGTCGGGGAAGACATCGAGCTTGACTGAATGCAGGTAGTCCACAATAATGGTCACGGAGTCCTAAGCTGTCACGGTGCCTTCGATTACTTCAAATGGTTCAAATGACTCTGAGCACTATGGGACTCAACTTCTGAGGTCATCAGTCCCCTAGAACTTAGAACTACTTAAATCTAACTAACCTAAGGACATCACACACATCCATGCCCGAGGTAGGATTCGAACCTGCGACCGTAGCGGTGGGCGGTTCCAGACTGTAGCGCCTAGAACCACTCGGCCACCCTGGCCGGCCTTCGATTACTATCGCCGCCCCGGGAATGCATAATTGTGCACCCACTGGCCTGTGTGGGTGGCGCGGAACACCTTTCGTGCTGCCGTTCACCTGGATGAGGGTGAATCAGGACACCACCATCGAATTGGTGTAACAACAAACGCAATTCATCCGAGTGGGTGAAAAGTTTACGTAGAGCCACGGTCAGTTTCGTGGATCCCGAACCTTATGTCTGCACCATCGTTGTACCAGGTGAGTCAAATAATAACTGATTTCAGTTGTTTATTACAGGCGAACAATGAAAGATAGAAACACATTACGCACGCCACTGGACAGAAGACGGTTCAAATTTTTGTCACAGCTGAGCAGTCGTTACTTTTTAGCAACATGATGACACACCACAAGGGAAATCATTTTGTGTGTCGGACTTGTCAAATGCAACGTGCATTCCGCCGTCGATTCGTCAAGAAATAGCATCTGCACAAGCAGATTTATGACTGGTATACAGAATTGTTGGAAGTTTGTCGCATATGCGAAGGGAAAAGGACTGGTCGGCCACTCACGTCTGATGAAAATGATGAGCGTATGCGACATGCGTTCAAACGGAGCCTTCAGAAGTCCACAAGACGGGCAGGCCACGAACTTCGACTTCCTCAAACAACAGTGTTGTGTATTCTGAAACGACGCCTGCATTCGGAGCCTTACAAGTTAGTGCAGCAACTGCGTCCCGGTGACCGTAACAGAAGGCACTAATTTTGCGTTTCAGTTCTCCAGAATACAGCAGAGGACGCATTTTGAGAACGGCTCGGGCGAATCGACGTTTCATCTATCCGGGTAATGTGAACTTCCATAATGTAAGAATTTGAGGATCCCAAGATCCTGGCGTTGTCGTCGAATATCAAAGAGACTATCAGAAACTGTGTGATTTTTGTACTGTTTCTGTTCACAAAGTTTATGGACCTTTCTTTTTCCGGACGAAACCGTGACAGGAATTTCGTATCTGCACATGCTACAAAATTGGTTGTTTCTTCTACTTCACGAAGATTCCATTGATTTCACTTTTTTGCATAACGTCCCCCATCTCACTATTAACTTCAGATGCGGCGTTATCTTAACAACACCATCCCATAACGTTAGATTGCAAGAGACGGACAACAAAACCTTGTTCAGTGAGTATAGCCTACCAGGTTACCAGAACTGGCTGGAACTGGCTGGAAAAATCACTAAGCTGGTGGACTTGAACGAGCCCATGACATGAAATTCATCTAAAATGCAGAGGGGGTAATAATATGCAGTTTACTTATAGAATTCAGTTTGCATTGCCAATTTGTGGGGGTTGGATCTTTTTATTTGTTGAGAAAAGCTCATCATTCTCTGCTGTTTAATTCTGGAAGATGCAGGTCTTTAAAATACACTGAAATGAAGTAATTAAATACAAATAGATAGCTTTTTCCCAATCATGCAAGGAATTCCATCATGAATATAACTCAAAAAATGGTTCAAATGGCTCTGAGCACTATGGGACTCAACTGCTGAGGTCATTAGTCCCCTAGAACTTAGAACTAGTTAAACCTAACTAACCTAAGGACATCACAAACATCCATGCCCGAGGCAGGATTCGAACCTGCGACCGTAGCGGTCTCGCGGTTCCAGACTGCAGCGCCTTTAACCGCACGGCCACTTCGGCCGGCAATATAACTCACTGCACATAATTACATTGTTAAAAACTCCTGGTCATGTCTTCACATATGTGCACACACCGTCTGCTGGGCTGTGCCACGTGCTGATGTCCACTCCAGTGCTCCAAACTGGTGGCGAGGCATGCACACTGTGTCTGCAGGAAGTTGTGGTGTGCCCGGGCTTGAGACACTGCACTGCCCTACGAGGGACTACCAGCCATCTACCATTAAGAGCACATCTCCCAGTATTAGCAAGCTGACTGTACAGAGTCTGTCAATCAATACTGAAGTTACTCAATGCTACTCAGAGCCCAGGGAAATCTGCTGCCCACGACAGTGGATGCAAGCTATATTTTTTGTGACCATCCAGTAGCCAAGTCACCCCACAGCCATGGTCCCCTTTATTCATGGTGGCGTCCTTTGCTGGAGAATTCCCACCTCAAGTGGCTACTTTTGGTTGCAGCACCTGCACATTCTGCTTCCAAACACACACCTTCCACACCAGGTCAGTGGAAGCAGATGCTCTATGTGGTTACCCTGCTGTGTAGATACTGACTGAGTCAGTTCACAATACCACCAGCAGAGGACACCAGGCGAAGCAACCTCCCCACACCTTCTCCTTTCAATCCCCACTTCCCCTCCCCCTCGCTGCTCCAGTTACTTTCTGTAATACTAAGCATCAGGTGGCAGCAACTCTTTGATTCAGAAAGCAGAAACTCCTTAATATGTCCACACGCAGTGCCCCAGGCTAGAGGTTGTGCAGTGCTGGATGCCGCCATGGACGTCCGTCTCAGTGACCATTCCATGTCTGCAGCTGGATTCGGCATGCCAGAGAGGACTGTCCAGCCGTGCATGGCGTCCAGGATTACCAGAGTGGTAAGAATTCAGACGTTATCAATGCATCCATCGCCAACACTTGTCAGTGACGGTGTTGAATTTTGTCAAATACCAACGTTTCAGAGCATACTCGTTACACATGATCACCAAGACTGCCCAACACATACTAGTATTATTTCACTGTTCACCCACCCAGAGGGCCACACGATGAGTTGAACTGCATCCCCATACCATCCCTGACTGGTTCAGGAGGCTCAGTGGCAGCTTGCACCCTAAGCCAGAAATGTCCATTCATTCTGGATATCTCCACCATGTGCCCACATGTCAGCCAGAGCCATCCTCGGCAACCGACTACATATTTATCATTGTAATTATAACTAAATATTACGATCATAGCACCAATCTGGTCACATTTGGCAAAGAGCGAGGTATCAGAAATACCTTGTCCTGATGGCCTGGTGACTCTGGCTCTGGAAATATGAATTTCCCTTGCAAATCGATATCCTCCTTAAGAGAGGACATAATTTCCCATGTAAAATCTTTCATCACCCTTCCAGCTATCAGTGCATTGTAATTGCACTTTTCTACATCAAATCCATACCTCCCTTATGACTGGATGTAGTCATTTTCTTTGCACATGTCAGAACACTGACCACAGTAAAGTACATTCCAACAGCACAATATTCATAAAAAGAGCCGTAATTATTATTTATAGGTGCATAGCATCTGAAAAATTATGATATGTCCACACTCATACCAGCAGGGTGTCGTTTTACACAGCCTACCACAGCTACACAGCTGCAAACCCCTCCCACAAAATCGTCATTATCACATATTTGTCGAGGAATAAAGGGTGTAATTAAAATTAAAAAGCCCTCACATCTTTAATTTATGTCACATCTCGTTCTTGCACAATAGCTGGCGTTTGCCAGAGCAGGAAGAGCTGATACCCCCAGCCAAGTCACAGACTGCTGCCAATTCTCTCAAAATCCTATCACATTCCAACAGCTCTGTCCCATAGTTAGAAGGATGCCTAGTCCTCCACCATCACTGACTAGGCAGAGAACTATCACAATGAGAAAAATTGTGTACTAACTTACAGGAGGAAATTGACAACCATGCTGAGTGTACATGGATTGCACAAAGAAATTCAGACGCATAACGCTTACAATTCATTGATACTGAATGATAGGCCATAAATATTCCCCTGTACATGTCCTAATCTCCTTTATTGTATTCCTATGATTACCATGCTAGAACTATGACAGTGAAATTGTGTCAGAGTCTCTCTCTCTCTCTCTATCTATCTATCTATCTATCTATCTATCTATCTCTTTCTCTCCTCATTTTTTTGTAACATCCAGTGGAGTCAAAATACGAATAATAGAAGCTTCGATAGCATCACCTGTTAGAGAACTCAAAATTTTATTGCAACTCTCTCTCACAATATGTCGGAAACAAATACCGTCTGCCTATTGACATTCATCATATGTGGTGAACCTATTGAAAATACATGTATTGGTCCATTGGAGCAGCAGCCAGTGCTCGAAGTCCCTTCCACAGACATGTGTGAAGTTTTTTCGGCACTACTGGAGGAAAACCGTAGCTCACAGAATATCAATCACAATAGAGGGTTCTTGTGTTGTTATTTCATAAGCAGTTTGATACATTGTTGTTCGCCCTAACACATTGATGCAGTGTATGACTACAGTTGTGTACACATCAATACTTTTTGTTTTTCTACCATGACTCTAAGGTAAACCAAAATTATCTCATTTTGATCTGTTGAATCTCACAGAAAGCTGAGCATCATATGATGTAAACTGAGCTACTCCCACAACAAATAGAATGGTTCATATAAAAGACAGAGGTGGTGTTTCTTTTTCACGTAAATGTGGAACGCATCTCAATACACAAAGGCGGGAAGAGTTTCGTGGCATTGTGGAGCGTTTACAAACAGCTATACAAAAGTGATGACTTCTACATTTACTCTCAGTTTCCACAATGACGAGGTGGCAGATACCTCGATGTTCTATTTTCAAAGAGGCCAGAACATTGATTCCTCATATTAATGGTGTATATTGCACCCAGGTATGTGATCACTGTTTCAGTGACCTAAGGTGGTAGTCACGCTGACCAAATCTTTGGACATTGCATGTTTTATTTTTATGACTTACAAGACATAACCGCATGTGGAGCAATGGGCTATTCTGCAGGACTTAATCCATCAAGCACAGATAGTATGCACCATCAGTTGTCAGTCCCATCAGTGAAGGATTGGAATGATTTTCACACACCGAGGCGAGCATGTAAGTATCCTCATCTCTCCCAATTTCTTGTTGTATTTTCATATATTTTAAGCATTTTTCATCAATTTTCGTAATTTTACCAGGTTTTTCATAATTTAAATGCATTTCACTCAATTACTCGAGATCCAACCCATCACTCTCGATGAATTGTCATGTCAACAAAATGTCTCATCACATCTGTCTCACGATGTTATCACGCAATGACATTGCAGCACAGTCCTCAATCTTTCCCACCAATTTCCAGATGGGAAGGGGAGGGGGCAAGAGAGGGAGTGGAAGGCTGGGGGATTCTCCAGAGGGGGGTTAATTAATTGATTGATTGAATTAATTAGTCATTAGATTTGATATCAAAAGTGTGCTAGTATTGGTGAGAGGGGGAGGGAGGATTGAGATTTTCCCAGAGGGGTGGGGGTGGGAGAGGAGAAGGAGGGGAGTGGTGGGCGGTTTCTCAGAAGAACTGATTTCCCCAGTGGGTCATAAATCAATCCTTAGGGGTCATAAATCAGTTAGCATAACAATAGGTTTGCCCCTCAGTATATGATTACCTCTGAATGTATGGAATCCACATTAACAAAATATGTCAGCACCACCATTGCACTGCTACTCACACGGATACCTTTCCTTGTGACAGGTGTGATGTATGTGTATTTGTGATGTGTATGTCAATGCAATGGTTGCATTTATAGTGTAGTGGCATATCTGTGTTGTACGATGATGATGAAAGAATGATGAGGCTTCAACCTGAGGCCAGCACATAGCCTACTCCTCTCAAACAGCACCAAGGGGGTCACTGAGCTTAATTTTCCCATGTGACACTGTCTAGATTTTTGGAATTAAATTCAGGACACTGGCGAAAGACTGGTGATCGGGAAGTTTACTCACTTCCCTTTGCCAGCCAAATACTGTCAGTGTAAAATTCGTCCACAACCAAGATTCGAACTGGCTTATTTCTGAGTTGTGTGCCACATACAGACATTCAACACCTATACGTGTTTTCACCATCCTTCAACGAATTCCATAGATGTGTTTATGACAGTAGCACACCCAACAGACGACCAGCTTCGTCATTTCCGAGATGCTCGTTCCCAGGTGCCAGACCATAATGATCTGCCCTTTGTCATAGTCACTTATGTCAGTATATTCCCCTATTAGCAGCTCATGTTATCGCTGGAATGATTTCTGATTCGTTCTGCACCACTTATATACCTACCTTACTGTGTCAAAAGTTCTTGATGCCACCAGGAGGCATTCAGTCTGGCAGTGGGCAGTGGTCACAATTTTTTGGCTCATCAGTGTCTGTTGAATCCTCATGTAATAGACTACACTTGAATCAGAAATGAAACTATATGCTTCTAGACAGCTTTTCAAGTCTCAAACATCTACATTGTATATATGCATTCTGAAGAGATGAATGAAAATTTGCACCAAAGCTGGGATTTGAACTTGTGTCTCCTGTTGCTGCCCGAAGTCCAGGCACAGGCACTTCAATCAAATGAAATTATATGGTTCCAGAGACCTTTTCAACAAGTCAGAAATATATATATATATATATATATATATATATATATATATATATATATATATATATATATATATGTGTGTGTGTGTGTGTGTGTGTGTGTGTGTGTACTGGGCAACGGTCTTGCCACAGTGGATACACCGGTTCCCGTGAGAAGTTAAGCGCTGTCACGCGTGGTCGGCACTTGGATGGGTGACCATCCAGGCTGCCATGTGTTGTTGCCATTTTTCAGGGTGCACTCAGCCTCATGATGCCAATTGAGGAGCTACTCGACCGAATAGTTTGGCTTCAGTCAAGAATACCATCATGACGACCGGGAGAGCAGTGTGCTGACCCCACGCCCCTCCTATCCGCATCCTCCGCTGAGGATGACACGGCGGTCGGATGGTCCCGGTAGTCCACTGGTGGCCTGAAGACGGAGTGATATATATATATATATATATATATATATATATATATATATATATATATATAAAGCCTGAAGACGGAGTGCTTTATATATATATATATAAAGCACTCGGTCTTCAGGCCACCAGTATATATATACATGTATATATACTGCAGCAATGAATGATAATTACTACCAAGGCCAGGATTCGAGCCCAAGTCTCCTGTTCACTAGGCAGACGCGCTAACCACTACGCCACTCTGGCACAGTGGCTTTGTTTAATGGTACACACTACAGTAGCACGCATCTCTCCTCAATGCAAATTTCCACTCATGCATCAGCCCATTTGGATCAAATGGGCGACTGGATTGAGGAGGGAGGCGTGCTATGGTAGTCTGTGCAAAGCCACTGTTCACTGTTAGCATCAGTCAGCATACATGCATGCAACTAAAGTGTTAGTTGGAGCAAGAATGGGACATTGGAGAGGGAAGATTTCTAATTGTGTTCAGCCCTCCATCACTTGATTCGAATGCCGGGATGCCACAGCTGCTTCCTTCCTCCTCTTTGTCAGACTAGGCCACTGCTCTACCTAACACAGCCTCACTGTCGACGAAGGAAAGAACAAAAATTTTGGTTTAGAGTCTCTCGAGCTGGAAGACTACCTCAGGTGGCGAGTGAAGACGGAAGATATCTGTGATGGCCCAATGGTAACAACAGGCTCGACTCGGTACACACCTCAGTAACTTAGGCACATCAAAATGCTCAGACAGAAAACCCTATCATTTCTGTTTGTTCACTGGTGCAGGAAGTATTGTACGAATTTATATTCGATAATACCAATTTCATAAAAAGATTTTCTTCTGCAACATTTAATAAACAAATTTAAGAATTTGCACAATGACTTCTTCTGGTCTTGCTCATTTCAGATTTAGTCTTTCCAGCATTGTGTGTCAGTTCCAGGAACTTCATTTGTGATGAATGAAGACAATTTCTCGTCGAATAGGTTTAGAATTGAAAATTATTTGCTAACACACAGTAACAATTTTGTTACTAATTAATTTTCAGTTGCTAGAAAATCTACTCGTCTTACACATTTTTTTAAAGAAAATGGTGGGATTACTTTCATTAGATATCACATACTCCACATAACGTCAAAATATTTCTTTAATTCAAGGAACCTACTAGTTTATAGTGATAGTGTGCAGGTATTCTCAAATTGTGTAATAACTTAGTACATTTATGATAACAGTAACAAATAAATTACTTTTATATGCTCTGTACAATTCATATGGAAAACAGTACAATAATTACTTTTAATGGAGACTAGCCATTGAGATCACTGTTACATGTAAAAGTCTTTGGAATATTGTTTCAGTGCACTTCTTGAAAATATACAATACCGTGTTGTTAAGTCTTGAAATTATTCACATGCTACTTTCAAGAGGTTACAATACGAAACAGTTATATACATTTTTTTTTTTTTTTTTTTTTTTTTGCAAAGACACAATCTGAATGGAAACAGGACGCAGATACGTTGACATGCTTACTAACTGCTTATATTAAGGCTCTGCCATTTTCTGTTTGCCGTTCGGTTTTACAGGTAGCGTTCTTACCACACATAAAAATAAAGTCTTTGATTAACGTGCTTCTGTACACTATCTGATACAGTTAAGTTGTTCTCCGCACGAAATGTTTTTCGTTGGATTTTAGATCTTTGGGAAATCATGAGAAAGTAAGAATTTGGCTTCTGCATTTATCACATGGCCTATTCAATTACGACTATTGTATATATTTTATGTTTTAGACATCGCAGATGGTGTTAATACTTATATCGGTAGTCCAGTCTACTGTCACAATTGTCATAAATGTTAAATGTTTCAAATCGCATACTGAGTTCAGTTCTGCTGCTAACAGATACGTAGACAAAGAAATGAATGTGTTTCACTCACAGTGAAAGGTTCAGAACCAATATTCAATTCAGGAAATCTTCAGACATTATAAAATATTATTTGTAATGGTTAAACGTATTCTGCATATCTACATCACAGGTTTAAAAATTTGATCAGGGTATATTTCTATTTTCGACTCATAAGAGAGTTAAATTCTTTTTCAATAAATTTTAATTGACTATCCCCCTTTATTGTTTCTGACCTTACACTACTTATTGCACGTCTTGTTGATATCACATAAACAACCTTCCTATCAGTTTTCGACGTCTTTGATTGCCTAGCATGTGTTCGTGCAGTGCTTTACCATATGTCAGGATAATTTCAAGTTATGGTGGTTCAACTAATCAGCTATGTGAACTCGATGCAATACAATAATATAAAAGGATAAGTCTTTCATCCTTGAAAGGCAAGTGTCATATTAATTCACGTTAGAATACATTGGAAACAAGTTGTACTATTTGTCTTTTACGTCTTGCGGAGGATGGGAGTAGTAGTGCTATTGATCAAGTATGGGTTTCCTTACAAACTCCGCTCTCATGCAACGCGCACTACCATTTACATGGGACTAGATAGTCCAGGGTACACTTCTTGTCATTTCCAGGAACATGATCCCCTACATTACAGTGTTTCTTCCGTATTTGTAAATCGGTGCACAACAGAATAGTTTCATGTTTCTGACAACCATTTGGAGTACTTCATCTCATTAAGAAATAAGTGAAAGAGGAACTTAATATACTTCTCCGATTTGCTAAGTCGTCCACACAAAAAGTACATAATGTCTTTTTATAGAACGAGAAAAGGAACGTTTCTTTGAGCTTCTAAAGGAATAGTGAAGTGTAGAAAGTTGTATTTAACATATACGTTCAAATATTTGGAGCGCACTTTGTCTGTATGACGAAAGTGATGGAAATAGTTGGGCGAAGTCCTTAATAAGCGTATCACATTAATTACTGACGCACAAGGAATGAGGTTATTCAGATCTCTTGTTATGTGGAAGGCAACAGCCTGGCTTGGAAACCCAATTTCTAGTAACATGGAAGAAGCTTTTAGGATAGTGCACTTAACACTGAGTTGTACCACACTGGGTCATGAGAATTCTGCCCCGTAGTCCATGACCTGTGTAAACTGTCTACAAATAGAAGCAGCACACAGTATCTCTAAGATTCCAATTGCCTTAAATGCGAGAGTATTACAAATGACTGGAGCAGTTTGTCCATTGTACTGCAACTATATTTTTGACAATACTATATAGTCATTTTCCATTATAGAGAAACTTATAAAGCTTTCTTTGTTGTAACTCTTTCCGCTTTCTTCCATCAGATTGCAGCAGTAATCAGTTAGAAAAGATAGCGACTGGCATTTAGAAAGCTTACGTTGTACACAAATTTCATTTGCATTATTCTATTACTATAGTGCAACTACAATGCTTAAAGGTATTGGACGAAGGTACAACCTAGTTGAACTCTATTCTGCGATGGTATGGACAGTTTGCAGACGCAGAATACCTCTCATAGCGGAAATCAGGACGGCCGTTTTATTTTAATGTTTTTCGCGTTTGTGAATGCTATCAGTCCTTTGGCTGAAGAACGGCTTGATTGTACCACCCATAAGGGGCGTGGGGATGAAGCAACAATAAAGGGAAAAATGTGTTTAATAATGCCTTCGCCAAAAGGAAATGGACATGTTACGTCGACGTCGACTTCATTAGAGACTTGAAATCTGCAAAATGCGCACGGAGAAACGCATTGAGTATCTTTGTACGGAAAAAATGTAGCTCATGCACATTGGTGAAATCATTTCAGTTATTTCTGAAAGTTGTCTACAAAACTGTCAAAAAAAATCTTGTAGCTGCTTTTATTTTCTGTACGTTGAGATAGTTACTTTTTTTCCTAAGAAGGTACTGGACATTCAGTTGAAGCAGGCCCCACAGAGTTAAAGACCAAGAGCGGCTGTAAGCCATAACAGCTCTCTAAAAACCAGTTATTTGTAGTAATGTGCTCAAGCGTATTCTTCATGCCATAAACATTGTACGACATTCCCGTACGCATACTCCTATGTGTTTCTGTAATTGGAAATGTACGATTGTCCGAAACAGTTAAGTGACTTGAAATAAAATATAAATTTTACCTTTAAGTAGTCGCGGTGTTTAATCCTGTTAGATCGTCTTTCGTATTTACATTACAGCTGGTGCACCCAAACCCACAATATAGTTACATTATGTTGATCTCAAATCTGTTGAACCGCACGACAGCCAGAGACATGAAATCGTCTGTCGATGTTTTCTTCTCGGCGCTCGCTACAATAGAAAAGTTGGGAAAAACGTAGTTTAAGGAGATATGTCTCGTTTCAAACTTATCGAATCCCTGGACAACCTCACATTTGTGGTGGCAACCGAATTATGACAAATTTTGTTATTTGTCTGAGTTTCGTTTCTGTTCACTCACGAGAAGGCATGTAAAATAATTGTGTATAATGTAAGACTGTAGTTTTCAGAAAGAAACGTTTTTCAGCACACTGTCTCTAGTGTGAGAGCCCACAGATTTCCCAATACATGTTATTTAATCCGCATGCCTACACTGGCTAACCACCTTAGTAACTCATAAGATTATTTTACTGTTTGCAATCTTAATATTCTGCTACTGTCAAAACGTCCTGAGAGATTCTATTTAAACTGAAAGTCTGGCACCTAATTGAGAGAACTGATATTTGTTCATATTTGGAAAAGGAAAGAGAAAAAGCAGTGTTTGTTTCTTAATAAATAGCAAATTGAAGTTTTTATTGTTTCGTTGCCATTCATTCTTCTTCATCTCTCGTGTTCGACGCGCAAGTCGCCGAGGTGGCGTCAAATCGAAAGACTTGCACCTGGCGAACGGTCTACCCGACGAGGCCCTAGCCACACGACTTTTTTTATCCCTTTTTCTTGGTAACTACGATCAGTCCAGAGTCCGAACTACAACAATAACGCAAGGCAAAATGCTCCAATGTCAATCGATGCGTCCCTCGTTCGACATGAAACCATTTCACTTACTTTTTTTCAGTTTTAATTTCGTCAGCTCACGCTACACGGAATAACTGAACTGACTTGTTTGTGGGCGTAAACTCTGCATCTTAAGACATCTGCACCTAAATATTTGTATTCTCCCGCATGAAGGGATTGGCTTTTCTGTGCGAGGGAAACATTCCTCAGCTTAGCAGGAGTTGCAGTCACGTGAAGTTCAACTTCACGCAACGAAGAGCTGCTGCGTTGTGTAGACTCTCTTCGATTCGTAGGCAGCGACGCTCGGTGTCGGGATCAGACTCGTAGGGTATACACACCCAGATTGCTGCATTTCGCGCCAAGTGTAAATTGTCCTCAGTTATCTCGCGACGCAACTAGTGGCACCAGTCACACGCAAGTGGCACTCCTCGGAGATGATGATGTTTGGTTAGCGGCCGCTCCTCGGAGAGAAATTAGTTCCGTGAGACGTGGTCGCGCTACAGTTGGCAGCCGTGCACGTAGGTGACGTTGCGGAAGATGGCGGCGGCCGTGGTGAGGAAGGCGGGCGGCTGGTAGGGGCAGCAGGCTGCCGGCTCTGCGGGCGCATGCGCAGACAGCAGCTCCTTCTCCACCGACGCCTGCTGCCGCAGCTGCTCCAGGCGCAGCTGGTTTTGCCGCTTCCACTTAGTCCTGCAACACAAACCCGATCTATCATCCCTACTGATCATAGATGAAATAACGCGTGTATCATCAACAGTTTACTTCGACCAAACTGCTATGCCACTTAATGAGGACAAGGCCAAACCTCGGTCGAATAAACCCCAGTCACTACAATGACAATGGATCGTTTCCTTACATTCAAAGCTAACCGTGAAGAAACGAAGCTCAGCGTATCTATACGGAACAACACATCTGCAGACTTACAGGAACCACCTGTGGCGCTAAACCGAGCTTCGACCATCTGCCTTGGTACTAAACTAAGGCTACGAAGTCACGGAATAGCGATGTAGCGATGTGGACATCTGCAGATGGCGTTAGTATTGCATACACGAGATATAAAAGGGCAGTGGTGGAGCTGTCATTTGTACCAAGGTGATTCATGGGAAAAGGTTCCCGACGCAGTTAAGGTCACATGACGGGAATTAATAAGACTCAGAACGCATTGGTAGTTGGAGCTAAACCAATGGGACATTCCATTTCACAAATCGTTAGGGAATCCTATATTCCGAGATCCACAGTGTCAAGAGTGTGCCGAGAATACAAAATTTCAGGCATTATCTGTCACCGTGGACAATGCAGAGGCTGACGACCTTCACTCGAGGACCGAGAGCAGTGGCGCTTGCGAAGAGGTGTCAATGCTAACAGTCAAATGGCTCAAATGGCTCTGAGCACTATGGGACTTAACTTCTGAGGCCATCAGTCCCCTAGAACTTAGAACTACTTAAACCTAACTACCCTAAGGACATCACACACATCCATGCCCGAGGCAGGATTCGAACCTGCGACCGTAGCGGTCGCGCGGTTCCAGACTGTAGCGCCTAGAACAAATGCAGTCCTGGAAGACGCAAACTATGTGAGAAGCGCCCCGTCGGCTTGGAACACATCATCACATTGTACGATTGGATGGACCTGATCAGTTAAAGCGGTGGCGTAATCCTTGACAATAATGCGATTTTGCAGGGGAACTATGGGGCCCATGGAATACCACGTTATGACTTCCCAAATCATCATTTTACGCAACTAACGTACTATTTCGTCACATCGGCAGTCTTCAAAAACAACTGCTGAAAATGATGAACAAAAATCTAAATAACAAGACTGCTCTTTGCAGTGGACAGAGATGTAATCGGCGCTTGTCGCTACCAACAGCTACTGCAACGTTTAGCTTCACGGCGCTGGCGTTCGCAGAAATGAAAAACGAGGGAAGTCGACACGAAGTTTTTCGGACAAATCCGACCCATGGGACACCTTTTATTGCGCCACTTATATGCAGTTACCATTGTTAGCACAGTGGTGAACGTACGTATTTTTCCTTTCAATTCTTGCTCTAAGGGGAATAGGCAGGCTGCTAGTTTGTCGATTACAGGATATATAATAATAAATCAATACTTACATATACAACTCTAAAACCGGCAGTATATTTACCAGTTGAAGTCGATATTTTTATGGGCTGGTACGTAGACCCTTTTGCCATCAATGGTTGATATGTCGATAATTTTTCTCGATATATGAAAGCCAATGACGAAATTATGTTAAATAACGATATATCGGACTCCCTACGTTTTTAAAAATACCGGAGTCCTACTGCGAAGTAGCCCTAAGCGCCTACAGGTAGGCAACCGCTTGACACACCTCAAATGTCAGTCGCCTGCCTACTTGACTGACAGTTCTCATCTCGATTTTATCTTTGATTTGAGTTATTTATCCGACTGTTTCTGCGACGCATGCACAACATACTACGTAGTATAGCTTTGAATGACGAGGTTTTATCGTGGCAGCGAATGAATATGCCCGCTGGGATACACGGAACGCAGTCACCGACTCGCCCTGAACATGGCTGCAGATTTCACATACGAACTGTCACGACGGGAAGCGTTAATGTCGCGGATGCAAGTACGTAAGATGACGGAAGACGATTTCCTTCTTCTGTGTGCGGGGTTTTTACGCCTGAGCTTTCTCGTTCGTGCCGTCATTATAAAAGCAGTGTTCGTGGTTCTTACGTGATTAGTCAAAGTATCCTGCATTTCAGGTCTCCACCCAAGCTATAACAAATGTTAATTCAATATTTGTTTCTATCTTGTTTCTTGACGATTCTCTCTCGCCCCACAAATCACCAACATTTGCGTAAGCAAACTCCCTAATACAGTTTCGTACAACTTTGGAGGCAGCATGGCAATACGCTTTCGATGCGCATCTCATTGACGGTTTCCACTCCTCTGACTGGTGTCCAAATCTCTGGAGAGTACAGGCCACTCTGGTGATACTATCAACGACAGCGTCAGATTTAGAGAACAGTCTTATATCAGTGGTACAGTTTAAAAGGCATTGCAGTGAAAAGTGTCTCCACGGTGATGCTGCCTGTCTGACAAAATGTGTATTAGGTTGTATCTAACTATTGTACTCACCAGTTTGTCAGACTGTTGAGAATTCTGCATCGAGCGACTGAAGTTTGTTATGTGCCCTGACGAGGTAAATATTTCTTTTTGAAGCTAAGCATCTGTACTCTTATAGGTATTTAAATTCTATTTATAATTTATATAGCAGATAACTACACTTATTCAGTGATAGAACAGCGTAGAAACATTTAAAATCGCCATAGTCCCTCTGCAGTGAAAGGTAAGTTAGAAAAGTATAGCGCCGTTTTCTAAATTGCACTATCACTTTTCTTATATATTGTACCGCTACAGTTTAAAACAGTGTTCAGTATATATGCTTTAACTACTGATTTGTTCTAATAAATGACTTAATAATTATGCTGCTATAAGACTTGACAATAGTGAAAATATAAATATAGGAGGCACATTTATGGCTCATCTTTCGAAGATTGAATTTCGCACGTTTTGCTATTTCATTTAACCACGAAAGAGAATAGATTACACCTGATCTGTAATTACAGTTTTCACATCTTGTCGTACTACAATTCATGTGCTGAATCATTCTATCGACACACGTAATCATAAGACATGTTAATTGGCAATCACGTAATGAGAAACAAGAGATTTATTCTTTTTTTTATCAGAATAACGAAGTGTTACTTTACTTACCAGAGCCCCAGTGAAGTAGTAAAAGTGGTTTAGTAATTATAAATAAGAATAGTATAAAGTTGTCACATTTTTTCAACATTGCAAATTTTTCACATGATGACACCTACAAAATATGGTTTCTGACCCCGAAAAAGACATGGAGATGGGTATTGATATTTCAGAAATATTTCCACAGAATAAGGAAAAAGAAGCAGAGCAACATCATTTACTGTTGAGATCGCTGATAGTCCTTACAAGAGGCCATCCTTGACAAAAAACCTGAAGAAAAAAAAAAAAACCAAAAGTACCGACTACCGTTTTGTGGCAGTTTGGGCATTTATGTGGTTATGTTTGGAAGTTATTTGCGTGTGAATTTTCTGGTCGTACTTCAAACTCCACGTGACGTGTTTCGTGAACATCACGGAACATTTGGGTGAGCACTTCTTTATAAGACGACTTGATGTAGTACCTCGCAAACAGCTGTGGGTCAGTATCTCTATAGAACGGGTCGGGCTGGTGAACTTCTGGCTGCCTTAGTGTGTACAACCTGTCGTAAAAACAGTGACTAATGTACAAGAATAACACTTTGATAGTAAATGTGGGCTTGATAGCCATTTACAACATATTCTGCAGGCAATAAAACCTAAGAAGTTAAACTTTACAACATTTTCAAACAAGTTATTAAAGAGATCTTCACAGATTCAGTAATACTGTCAGATTGTCAATATATTGGCCGTCTGAGGGCGCGTATTGACGTATTGTCAACCGTAGAAATGTTAATGAGCAGTATTGATGGGCTTCAAAATATTCTCAGTATTGTCAATATCTACTGAACGTTTGAGGTCAAATATTGACTGTTTGACAATATTCCCCATTAAGATTGTGACAGAGCTTCAGGAATCAACCACGCGGCATTAGTGTGCACTACTTATTTTTTCAATTCGCCGTTGTGTATATCACACCTTAGATTCAATTCTTAAGGAGTCTTTTAACACAAAATAATTTTAATAGGCCTATTCGAGGGTAATCATTGTATATGCCACTTTGGAATGGTTAACGAAGGATTCACAATGACGTTGCTTACTGCATTAATTTTAAAATATAGTATAGATTGTTGTATCACTTAGCAGTTTTGGAAAACGCACCCATTTCGAAAAATACGTCACATATCTGCAGTGACTAGTAAGAGGTCTGGGAAGTGAGTGTCAATTTCACCAAATTATCACAAAGCTTAAAAAAGAAATGTTTGACGTTAATTTCCTGAACAGGTCCTTGCTAGGCAGATATAGCTTCATAGGTTTCCATACAATTTTTTGCAGATATTACAGAACTAAACGTCGAGCATTAGAATGGCATGTCTGTCGCCAGATACCTTTAAGTTACTCCTAATATCTTGTCGAATGCGATTGCCTCTCTCATTAAAGTATTTTGCTTTCCTATTTTATCTCGTATCAACAGTAACAACTTGTCGTACGATGCAGAACCATCGGAGAATAATATATAAAATCTTTTGTGGGCCGTGATTCTGATATCAGTGAATAAGTTAACATGTGACCACTGGCTCCTTTTTTTCAGCCAATCTCTGACCCATTTCCTCTTTTTCGTTGTTTTCCGTTGCTTGCAAGCTATAGTTCACGTAAGTGCAACACACGCTTTCTTTTGGGTCTTCGACATCGTAACCTTGTAAAATCATTCTTTCAGCTGACCATTTTTGTCAGTGTTATTGATAGTGTGAGGTCGCTTCAATATATTGAAGGTTTGACAAACTAGTGTTGTCAATAAATAGTGAATGTGTGCAGGCCCCTTTAGAATTCCGAACCGCCGATATTTTTACGATCTGTCAGATGATGCCTCCAAGTCTGAGTTATGCTGGGTAGCTATTTAACCGAATTTCCCTGAACGCTGCTTTTGCAGGCTGAGGCAGTACCTATCAACGGAGAACGAAGGAGCGGACAACAACAAGCCTATTGCGGTAGGTGGACTGAAAGTTAGGGATGAGAAGTTATTATCCTTGTGGAAGATTCCATCGCTGTCGGGGAAGAACTGAAGCATGCAGGGATTAACACTCGTGTAGTACGCAGCTATCATGGTGACTTCGATTACTACCATAGGTGCATGGAAACGTTGGTGAATGTCCCCCATTGCATAATACTGCCCAGACCGGCTTGTGTCTGTGGTGCAGTGCATGTTTGCATGTTTGAATCCTGGAGCATCGACTTGCTGTAACAAGAAACGTGATAATCAGCCAATTTTCCCTCCATCTACGGTCGAATCTCGATGATACCGTGCCCATTGACGAGGTCGTTGTGTCAGCATGGGAAAATGTAGGTGATCACCTGTTGCAAGGCCGCATTTTAACAATGCCCACTGAACGATGTGCTCCGAAGCCCTTGTACCCGCGCCAGAATTGTTCCCTGTCGTCCGATCGCGCCCTACCGTACTTTACAGAGCGGGGCAGCCTCTGCGATGTGGCGTGGTAGTGCAGTAACTTGTCGCCCACTCACAGTTTCGTCGTCCTTCAACAACTTTCCAAATATGCTCACACCACTATCGTGCGAACAGCCGACCATCATCCCCATTTCCGGGATGCTCGTTCCTAAGATCCAGGCAACAACAAATTGCCCTTTATCAAAGTCGCTTATGTAGATGAATTTGTCCATTTGAGTCTCGTATGGTTGGCATAATTATTCCGCTTATATTCTTTTCTTAGCACGCCACCTGTCCGTAACGGCACCACGCAGCATATCGTCTCTCGGTGGGAAGTGGTCGTAATTTTTTGAGTTATCAGTGTACGTAGGCGGCAGGTCCGGATTTAATCCCAGTTCGGTTTTACAAAGAGTACTCTATGGTTTTGGCCCCTTACTTAGCTTGAATTTATCTCGAATCTCTCGCTCAGTGCAAAGTTCCAAGCGACTGGAAAAAAGCCAAGGTGACTACTGTATGTAACAATGGTGAAAGAACGGGCTCACAAAATTACATTTCTGTAGTTCCATCTTGCATAAATGGAGAGGGACTGCGGCTGGTCGAAGACTTGAAAAAAATAAATACCGACAGCCGTAATTTTATTAATTGTTTTATTGGCTGCCCGTTTCGATGCCGTATTGGCACCATCTTCCGGCCTCTACACACATGGCTAGATAAGTAAGTTAAATGTCCACGCTATTACAGGGACATTAATTTCTGCTGGCTTCCAAACATTTCTGACACTTCTCTGTAGATGTGGACTGTCCACACCTCTAGTCCAATAGAATAATTAATAAAATTACGGTTGTCTGTATTTATTTTCTTCGAGCCACTAAGTTACAGAGAAATCTCCCTAACACCGGTATTCTGCAGAATCTTTGAACAAAATGGTTCAAATGGCTCTGAGCACTATGGGACTTAACTTCTAAGGTCATCAGTCCCCTAGAACTTAGAACTACTTAAACCTAACTAACCTAAGGACATCACACACATCCATGCCCGAGGCAGGATTCGAACCTGCGACCGTAGCGGTCGCGCGGTTCCAGACTGTAGCGTCTAGAACCGCTCGGCCACCCCGGCCGGCAATCTTTGAACATATTCTCATTTCGAATATAATAAATTTTCTGAAGACCGAGAAGATTGTGTCCCCGAATCAGCACGGTTTTAAAAAGCATGCGAAGCTCAGTTAGCTATTTTCTTACTTTATATACTGCGAGCGAACTATGAATGAGGGGTAACGGGCAGAGGTTTCCGGAAAGTATTTGATGCGCTGCCCCACTGTTGACTGTTAACGAAGGTACGAGAATATAGGATACGTTCCCAGATGTGCGAGTGACACGATGACTTCTTAAGTAATAGAATTGAGTGTATTGTTCTCGACAGCGAGTGCTCATGAGAGCCAAGGGTGTCGTCAACGATCAGGCGGACGGGCTGGGCAGCAATCTGCAATCGTTTGCTGACGGTTCTGTGGAGTACGGTATGGTGTCAAAGTTGAATCACTGTGTGAGGATACAAGATGATTTAGACAAAATTTACAGTTGGTGTGATGAATGACAGCTAGCGCTAAACGTAGAAAAATGTAAGTTAATGCGGATGAGTAGGAAAAACGAAACCATCATGTTCGAATACAGCATTAGTAGCGTCATGCTTGATACACACACGTCGTTTAAATATCTGGGCGTAACGTTGCAAAGGGGTATGAAGTGGAACGAGCGTGAGAGGGTTCTGGTGGGACTCCGGTTTACTGGAAGAATTCTGGGAAGTGTAGTTTATCTGCAAAGGAGATCGCATACAGTACGCTGGTGCGACCTATTCTTGAGTATTGCTCGAGGATCCACCCTAGGTCGGATTAAAGTAATAATTCGACACAATTCAAAGGCGGGATACTAGATTCGTTACCAGAAGTTGTGAACAACACCAAATTGTTACGAAGATGCTTCGGGAACCGAAAAAGTTATCCCTGGAGGGAAGACGATGTTATTTTCGAGGAATAAAACTGAGAAAATTTAGAGAAGCTGACTACAGATCAATTCTACTGCCAACACCACGAAGATAAGATACGAGAAATTAGGGCTCATACGGAAGCATATGGATAGGGTTTTTTCCTCACGCTATTTACGAGTGGAATAGGAAATTATATGACTAGTAGTTACTGTAAAGTGTCTTCCGGAGTATATACGTAGGTGTAGTGACTTCTTTACGACAAAGTGTACTAGGCGTGATAAAAAAGTAACAAGGAATTTTCTAATTTCGCGGGTTTTATAAATCCGATTTTCAATTTTTTTTTTTACATTGGTGGTAAGCGTGTTCTCGATGAATGTTTGCACTTTCGGCTGCTCGGCGAATTTTTACTTTCTAAAAAGATGTATCAAAGAATTTGCATCAAATTTTACTTGAAAACTGGAATAAAGTGAGCTCATTCATTCGAAATGTTGATTATGGATTTTAGCGAATCTGTTACGAGTAAGACAAGAGTTTACAAGTGGTATAAACATTTCAAAGAGGGTAGAGAAGACGCTGTAGACCGCGACCGCCCTGCCCCCCCCCCCCCCCCCCCCGCCCCTCCCCATACATTAAACATTAATTACTGACGAAAATATGGTAGAAGTAAAGAAAATGCTTCTCGAAAATCTCCAAATGAGCGTCAGAGAGGTTGCTCATGACGTCGGCATATCCTTTGGCTGAGGTCACGCACTTTTTTCGGATGATTTGGGCATGAAAATTGTAGCAGCAAAGTTTTTCCGAAATTGTTGAAGATCTACCAAAAACGTCGTGTAGACGTCGCTCAGGAATAGCTGAATGAAGTGGACAACGATCCGTAACTTCTAAAAAAAGGTTATGACAGGTGACGAAACGTGGATATACGGATATGACATCAAAACCGAGGCCTAATCGTCCCGACCGAAAAAGCTTTGACAAGTTCGATCACACGTGAAGGGACTTCTCACTGTTTTCTTCCATTGGAACGGGATAGTGCTTCACGAGTTCCTGTCTTACGGTTTTACAGTCCATAAGGAATACTACCTGGAAGCCATGCAGCATTTCTGTGAAACAATCCGAAGAAAGTGACTAGAACTGTGGCAAAACCAGTTGTGGAAACTGCATCACGATCATGCTACCGCTAACACCTCGACGCTTTTTCCCGATTTTTTAGCAAAAAGCAACCTTTTCGTTGCCTCAGCCACCGTATTCGAGGGACATGACCCCCTGTGCCTTCTTTTTATTCCCGAGGCTGAAGAGAACAGCGCAAGGACGTCGTTTTACCACCGTTGACGAGATAAAAACGGAACCACTGAACGAGTTCCGAGATTTGTAAAAGCGCTGGCACGGGAATATTATATCTTAGGGGGGTCACTTTGAAAGGGACGAAGTTGATATTGATGCGTGAATAATCTTTTTTCTTTAAAAAAAGAAACAAAATTCCCGTTATTTTGATCACATTCGTTGTTTGGTGCAGAGGGAGCCGAGTAAGAGAATGCAGGTACCTGCGGTTCTGGTACCAGGTCTTGACCTGCGTCTCGCTGAGGTTGAGCGCGTCGGCCACGTCGCTGCGGTCGGCCACGGAGAGGTACTTCTGGCAGCGGAACTTGCGCTCCAGGTAGGCGAGCTGCGCGTGCGTGAACGCCGTCCTGCGCCGGCGCGGCTTGCGCCCCTTGCCCGCCGCCGCCGGGCCCGCGTCGCCCCCGCCGCCTCCGCCGCCGCCGCCGCCGCCCCCGGCCGCCTCCGCCTTGGCGTCCAGCGCGCTCACGACGCCGCCATCGTTGCCGCCGCCCCCCGCGCTGCCGCTGCTGGCGCTCGCGTCGGCTACGTGCTCTGCCTCCCGATCCTCTTCCGACTCTTCTGCTGAAACAGTCACACACCGGATTCGCTAACAGTTCACGTAAATACGAGTACGCGCTAGCTCGACGAAGGCAGTCGACAGATTTGGACTACCATTGGTGTTCGGCCTATCATTCTCACCAAACCGATAGGTCGGGACCGAGAGATTCGGCCTCGTGGAATCGCAGCTGGCGCAGATAACTTGTCGAGGCTGCTCTCTTTTGTTATTGTCGTAAAGCAGCGTTTCAGTATCAATTTCACCGGCCGATACGATGAGGGAAGAAGAGGATTTACTATTCCTTACAAGCGCAGCTTTTATTTTACTGCAAGAAACTGACAATCGGAAAAAGAAGAAGAAACGTCGCTCATGGACGACCTCTCTTTTAAAATGTAGGCAGCAGAGTGATGGGACAAAATTAACGTTTCACCTTAAAGCTGAAATGGAATATGGGCTGTTTCATAATTTTTTGCCAATGAGAGCTACGGATTTCAAATTTTTATCGAACTGTGTAAACCCTACAATTTCCAAAGATGACTCCTCCTTTAGAAGAGCCGTTCCTGCACTAAAACGATGTGCATAAGGAATCCACATTCTTTTTCACATCGTGCAGGTTATTTTCTAACAGCTGACTTATTTCCCTCCGCGCGCCTAATCTTTTCAGTTTGTTTTTACAATCACAATTCGTAGGCCCCATAAACATTCCCGTTCACGATAAAACTACCAGCTTTAATGCTGTCTCCGTATTCCACTCAATACTCCAATATTTTTAGATACAGTAAATACATATCTGTTCGACAGGCAGCAAATTGCTACTGGACCGACGAACAGTGGACCCGCCGTCAGCACTAGGAGCTGGGTTCCAAGCCTAACTCACCGCCAATGCTTGGATGCTACCCCCGGCGGTCAGAACCCCAACCGAGGGCAACCTCTTCGTACACGCTAAGCAGATTTCGAACAATGAAGCGGTTAGTTGTCGTTCGTTGCCTTTTTAAAAAAAAAAAAAAAGCAAGCTTCAATTGGCTCTAAGCACTATGCGACTTAACATCTGAGGTCATCAGGTCATCGGTCCCCTAGAACTTAGAACTACTTAAACTAAACTAACCTAAGGACTTCACACACATCCATGCTCGAGGCAGGATTCGAACCTGCGACCGTAGCGGTCGCGCGGTTCCAGACTGAAGCGCCACGAATACAGATTTCCGTGATTTAACAGATTCCAAATCACGACCTATAATTTACAAAGTCAAATAACGTCTTTCTCATATCTAGACAATCGGCAAACGTGTCTTCCACCTGCTAGATGCACACTCTACAATCGACCTCCTCTCAACTAAATAAAGAAGTCAAATGCGAAGAAGCACTCGTCTGAACAATTTACGTGATAAAAGAATAATGAGCCAGCGCAAACACACATCCATTTCAATCTTATCAAATTCCCACTTGATAACGAAAGCTGTCCAACACATACTAAGCATTAGTTCGCTATTCGGTCGTCTGGACGGCAACACGGTGAAGTCAGATACAGTCCCGCATTGCAACAGCTCTCTCCGTTGGATGGCCTCCCACTGTCAGCGGGACACTTGAATCATTCCTACCACAGGCCCCACATAGACACAACCATCAAACCAAATCGAACACATGTATATTTAACCGCTATACTTACAATTGAATGACATTCGACAATGAGCAAAGTATCCGAAATACACCCTGCTTACGGCTCTGGAAATAGAAATATCATACCATTCTTATCACTTGACATACTCTCCCCTTTGGTATTACAGTATTCCACGTCAAATCAAAGCCTTCCTACCACTGGACATAGTCATATCCTTCACACACATCTCAGAACACAAGCACATACTCTATAAAATAGATGCTCCCAGTTTAGAAAATTATTCTGCTAAGGAACGTGTTATGAAACCGGTATTTTCAACCACCTCAAAACTAGATGTTTATCCAGTATTTGTAAAGCATTGTCTCTCTCTCTATGCCATTTCAGAAGTTCCGTGATATATCGACAGGCTATAGGCGATGCTTTATTGAGAAAGAACGCAAGCAGTGGATGATGCGTAAGAAATGTACACTAGCTTTTCAGATCTTTAGTGCTACGCTATCCGCTAGAAATGAAGTGTCCGATTTTGAATCAAGTCCTTGCATTCAAGCACATACCTGTGTAGCATCCTATGGAGAAGTCCTTTATTACAGCCACTAATGAATCATATTTCTAGCACTCTCATATCTCGAAACGACTCACATTTCTCTAGCCAATCTGCTACAGTAAAATCCCAGCCTCGTTTTAGTTAGCCCCCATGCAACTGCTGCCATTTTTCCAGCTTTACGGATCTGATATTTCCAATTTAAATCGCAACTGGAGTCGGAGGAATATATATCTACCACATTTTGCAACCCATGTAGAAACAGGCTAAGCTGCGTTACTGCGACAGGACAGTGTTTAAACCACTCGATGCAAACTGGAACTGCTGAAAGGACAATGATTTTTTCTACCTTACTGCAGTGCACCCCTCGCCCCCCCCCCCCCCCCCCCCCGAAGCTACATACAGGTACTAAAGATCCGAGTCTAATCACATCTATCTTCGTTATTCTGTACCATCCAAGACAGAAATATTAGCAACTATAAAGCTCCACTGACTTCATCCGATAGACAACCAGATAAGATTTTCACTGCATCTCTCTCCTACCATATATCGAAAACAAAATACCGCATGCGTGCTAGCATCGAGCACATGTGACGATCCTATTAAATATACACGTTTTTATCAACTGCACACCTCAGTTTAATGTTTCACCACCTGTACCGCAGGACAATGATCATATCCTGATGACCATACTGTAAGTTGCAAGAGGCACACCCTGTGACCCTGTCTCGTTGTGTGAAACATTAATTTTTCTGCCCTAACATGCTTTGTACACTGTCAAACATTTTATTTATTTTTCCCCGCCACGACTTCGAGGTCTGTGTCAAGTTCTAAACTGACATTAACACAGCCTCTCGCAGAAATCTAGACTTCGCACAGTGACGCGATTGAAGTCAGTTGATGATGTGAGTACCACTACCCAAGATCATAGGAGAGTGCCACGCCCCCCTGCCAAGCCCCCTTTGCGGGAAATTTGAATTTTGGAGGTGAGATAGGTGAATTGGGACACCTCTACACTTCGCACAGTGTAAATAAATTTTTTACTGCTGTTACTATAACAGATACTCGATGATTTTAAATAAAATTCACTTACAAGATAACGAAATTGGAATATTTCCAGAATGAGATATTTTCACTCTGCAGCGGAGTGTGCGCTGATATGAAACTTCCTGGCAGATTAAAACTGTGTGCCCGACCGAGACTCGAACTCGGGACCTTTGCCTTTCGCGGGCAAGTGCTCTACCATCTGAGCTACTGAAGCACGACTCACGCCCGGTACTCACAGCTTTACTTCTACCAGTATCTCGTCTCCTACCTTCCAAACTTTACAGAAGCTCTCCTGCAAGGTTCGCAGGAGAGCTTCTGTAAAGTTTGGAAGGTAGGAGACGAGATACTGGTAGAAGTAAAGCTGTGAGTACCGGGCGTGAGTCGTGCTTCAGTAGCTCAGATGGTAGAGCACTTGCCCGCGAAAGGCAAAGGTCCCGAGTTCGAGTCTCGGTCGGGCACACAGTTTCAATCTGCCAGGAAGTTTCGAAATTGGAATAGTTTTACCACATTCGCGTGGGTTTCCAAACTACAGTCCAAATCTGATTGCTATGCGTTCCGTTTCGACTGATTCCTGATATTCCAGTCATGTACGCAATCACTGTTTCGGTGCCAGCATCCCCCAGAAGGTATCTCCCCTCAACAAAACTGTTTCTCCAACTCGAACAAGCATTGTGAGTCAATCATAATGTGGTAACCAACAACGTCACAGTGGACGGAAAAGACACCGCCGATCTACTCAAATGATAAGCATTACAATTGATAATATGAACAATTTTACCAATTCTAAATTAATTTCAACTCTGATGTGAGAGCTTGTTTCCCAATTTCAGTATCATAGCTAAACTACCCCTTGGCCACTTTGCGAATCTGTATAGATGACTGTGCAGTACGTCCATTCATTGTTATTTCTCGAACACATATATCATCAATGTATATTAGACAGTGCTCTACATATTTCTAACACCTATAGCATATAGCTTAATTTACGATCTACGTCTATGCTGATGGGAGTCACAGAACATTCCCATAGTCTTATGCCAAAATTAGAGACTGAAAGACCTCCCTCACACTGTCATCGACCAAACCGCCCTGCGTCACTGGTACCTATTTAATCTGCAACCGATCAGAGGTAGTCAGCTGTATTTCACGTCTCGTGAATGGATGGAGCTCGCTGAGTCCTCGCCCATCCAAGTGTACAAGATTTCTCGAAATGCGTCCATGTCGAGGAGGTTAGCATTCCTTAACGATGTACAGTAACAGATTTGAAAGTGTTGTCCATCAATTTTAAACTATTATTCCAGAGTCTAGGATCAATAGCTGGAAGGTACTGTTAAGAAAGAGAAATAAACACACGCACTCCTAAGGCTACAACGGGCTATTATGTTAGATCACATAAGTTTCCAATCTATCACTCATATGTAAGGTAACCCTGTTAATATTCCAATGTAAGAAGTATATTTTAAGCGCATGACATACATCCTTCTTCCCGATTTCTCTAGGATAAACTATGCTATCGAACAGTAAAACGAAAAAACTATTTTCTTAAAACTTTTGCTCTGTGTGGTACAACTTAGCTTTCCAGTGATGGATAGCGACCACTGTTCACATCCGATCACAGTTCAGAAATTATGCTATCCCTGAATCAACCCTATATACAAAATGACCGTTACTAACGGGGAAAGCCTCTTACAAGGAAACAGGTAAACGCATAGCAGCAGCGCCCGACATGCGAAAAATACCAGTCGTTCTATCACTAGCTCTGTCAGGCTCATATAAAAAGGTTGGCCATTGATCGTTGCCGGGCCAAATATCTCACGAACTAAGCGTCAAACGAAAACCTACAAAGAACGAAACTCGTCTAGCTTGAAGGGGGAAACCAGATGGCGCTATGGTTGGCCTGCTAGATGGCGCTGCCATAGCTCAAACGGATATCAACTGCGGTTTTTTTTAAATAGGAACCCCCATTTTTATTACATATTCGTGTAGTACGTAAAGAAATATGAATGTTTTATTTGGACCACTTTTTTCGCTTTGTGACAGATGGCGTTGTAACAGTCACAAACATATGGCTCACAATTTTAGACGAACAGTTGGTAACAGGTAGGTTTTTAAATTAAAATACAGAACGTAGGTACGTTTGAACATTTTATTTCGGTTTTTCCGATGTGATACATGTACCTTTGTGAACTTATCATTTCTGAGAACGCATGCTGTTACAGCGTGATTACCTGTAAATACCACATTAATGCAATAAATGCTCAAAATGATATCTGTCAATCTCAATGCATTTGGCAATAAGTGTAACGACATTCCTCTCAACAGCGAGTAGTTTGCCTTCCGTAATATTCGCACATGCATTGACAAAGCGCTGACGGATGTTGTCAGGCGTTGTCGGTAGATCACGATAGCAAATATCCAACTTTCTCCACAGAAAGAAAGCCAGGGACGTCAGATCCGGTGAACGTGTGGGGCATGGTACGGTGCTTCGACGACCAATCCACCTGCCATGAAATATGCTATTCAATACCTTTCAACCGCACGCGAGTTTTGTGCCGAACATCCATGATGTTACAAGTACATCGCCATTCTGTCATGCAGTGAAAAATCTTGTAGTAACATCGGCAGAACATTACGTAGGAAATCAGCATACATTGCACCATTTAGATTGCCATCGATAAAATGGAGGCCAATTATCTTTCCTCCCATAATGCCGCACCATACGTTAACCCGCCAAGGTCGGTGATGTTCCACTTCTCGCAGCCATCGTGGATTTTCCGTTGCCCAATAGTGCATATTATGCCGGTTTACGTTACCGCTGTTGGTGAATGACGCTTCGTCGCTAAATAGAACGCGTGCAAGAAATCTGTCCTCGTCACGTAATTTCTCTTGTGCCCAGTGGCAGAACTGTACACGACGTTAAAAGTCGTCGCCATGCAATTCCTGGTGTATAGAAATATGATACGGGTGCAATCGATGTTGATGTAGCATTCTCAACACCGACGTTTTTGAGATTCCCGATTCTCGCGCAATTTGTCTGCTATTGTTGTGCGGGTTAGCCGCGACAGCAGCTAAAACACCTACTTGGGCACCATCATTTGTTGCAGCTCGTGGTTGACGTTTCGCATGTGGCTCAACACTTCCTGTTTCCTTAAATAACGTAACTATCCGGCGAACGGTCCGGACACTTGGATGATGTCGTCCAGGATACCGAGCAGTATACATACCACACGCCCGTTGGGCATTTTGATCACAACAGCCATACATCAACACGATATCGACCTTTTCCGCAATTGGTAAACGGTTCATTTTAACACGGGTAATGTATCACGAAGCAAATACCGTCCGTACTGGCGGAATATTACGTGATACCACATACTTATACGTTTGTGACTATTACAGCGCCATCTATCACAAAGCGAAAAAAGTGGTCCAACTAAAACATTCATATTTCTTTACGTACTACACGAATATGTAATAAAAATGGGGGTTCCTATTTAAAAAGAACGCAGTTGATATCCTTTCGATCTATGGCAGCGTCATCTAGCGGGCCAACCATAGCGCCATCTGGTTTCCCCCTTCAAGCTAGACGAGTTTCGTTCTTTGTAGTTTTTTCGTTTGATGCTTACTTCGAGAGATATTTGGCCCGATCACTATCAATGGACCACCCTGTATAGCCAGGGCGTTGCAGTACCTCACAAGCACCTATTGCTAAATTAGTTATGAAGGTGAAGTCTCGATTTTACACCCAACATGCGACAGGTGGGTTGGAGACATCACATAAATCATAGTTCGTTTAGAGGTATGTGTCACGTTTTATCACACGTGAGACTGAAGTCACCTGATGCAGGAGAGGTTTACAGTTAACGATCGCAAGTAGACAGTGCTTCAAATCATATACAGAACACGTGGCTGTATGCATGTTTAACGCAGGCTATGTCACGTGACGGCAAATGCATGTAAGTTTATAAACGAATGGTTCTTTTTCTTCCAAAAATGCGTCAAAACGGTAGTTCACTATCCCCCCTCACTTTTCGCAGTTCTATCTATTTTATGTCAGTTCTATCCATGTGATCGTGTGATAACCTCTCGTTCTGTTTTCTAGAATTGGTTTTAAATTTAGTAGAGCTGCCAACACCTAGCCCAAATGCACTGATGGGTAGGCATTGTACGGCGCAGTACTCGATTGTATCCAGTCACCCACACATTTGGAGAGCGTTTGCCCTGTTTTCTGTATGAGTGTGTCGCAGAAAACTCCCCAGGACGCAGTACAGCAGAGTTAGTGTTCAAGTGTGGACCCGCCGCGCGTTATTCCCTGACCGATGTTGGCGTGCGGTCCGGGGGGTGTTCTGCGACACATGCATATACACAGTCGTACAGAAAACAGGGCAAACGCTCTCCAAATGTGTGGGTCACTGGATACAGTCGAGTACTGTACTATACTACGCCTCCCAATCAGTATATTTGGGCTAGGTGTTGGCAGTTTTACTAAATTTAAAACCAATTCTAGAAAACAGAACGAGAGGTTATTACACAATCGCATGGACAGGGCTGACATAAAATAGATAGAACTGCGAAAAGTGATAAGGGACATAGGTATAAATTGACCGAATGTAAATGCTGCGAAATTGAACAGATACTTACGTATCTTCTGGTTGGTGCGGAACAATTTGTACATGTGATCAAGTATGCTGCAGCAAGAGGAATCTGAGAAAATATCGACATGGTAGCGAAGGCAATGAGGGAAGCAGTCAATTTTTGCCCGTTGAGGCAGCATTATACTGTATGTCTATTGAGGTCCCTGTGATATGCACGAGTTGACTACTGTATTTGACGCTTTTCAGGAAGACAGAGAACCATCCGTCCATAAACTTAAATGCATCTGCCGTCACGTGACATAGCCTGCGTTCGACTCGCATACAGCTACGTGTTCTGTATATGATTTGAAGCACTGTCTACTTGTGATCATTAACTGTGAACATCTCCTGCATCAGATAACTTCAATCTCATTTGTGATGAAACGTGACACATTCCTCTAAACAAACTATGATTTATATGATGTACTCCAACCCCCCTGTGGCATGTTCGGTGTAAAGTCGAGACTTCAGCTTCATAACTAAGTTAGCGATGGATGCTTGTAGGGTACTGCAACCCCCTGTGTATATATTTGCCTGACAGAGCTAGTAGTAGAATGACTTGTAATTTTCGCATGTCGGGCGCTGCTGCTATGCGTTTACCTGTTTCCTTGGAAGAGGCTTTCCCCGTTAGTAACGGTCATTTTATATATAGGGTTGATGAAAGCATAGCATAATTTCTGAACCGTGATCGGATGTGAACAGTGGTCGCTATACATCACTGGAAAGCTATATTGTAACCATATCACACAAAGAAAATGTTTTAAGAAAAATGTTTTTCGTTTTACGATTCGATAGCATAGTTTATCCTAGAGAAACTGGGAAGAAGGATGTATTTCATGCGCTTGAAATATATTTCTTACAATGGAATATTAACAGGGCTATCTTCCATATGAGTGATAGGTTGGGAGCTTAAGCGATATAACATAATAGCCCATTTTAAGTGAGGAATGTTGTAGCCTTAGGAGTGCGTGTTTTTACTTTCTCTCTCTTAACAATACTTTCCAGCGTTTGCCTGAAGCTATTTAGGGAAATCACGGAAAACCTAAATCAATCAGGATGGTCGGACGCGGGTTTGAACCGTCCCGAATGCGAGTCCAGTGTGCTAACCACTGCGCCACCTTGCTCGGTATAAATCCCCTTGATTATTTCCTTTGGGGATATCTAAAGTCACTTGTGTATGAGTCGCCAGTGGATACGGAGATGGAATTAAGTGGTTCAAATGGCTCTAAGCACTATGGGACTTAACATCTGAGGTCATCAGTCCCCTAAACATAGAACTACTTAAACCTAACTAACCTAAGGACATCACACACATCCATGCCCGAGGCAGGATTCGAACCTGCGACCGTAGCAGCAGCGCGGTTCCGAACTGATGTGCCTAGAACCGCTCGGCCACGTCGGCCGGCAAGTGGAATTAGTTGCTAGAATTGTAACTGCCTGTGATGTGATTCGAAACGCACCCGGGATATTTGTCAGGGTGCGTCAGATTCTTGTTCGCCAATTTCATGCTTGTATTGAGGTTGATGGCCATCAGTTTTAGCACACTTTGTAAGATACAGTACAGATAGTATGCTCATAGTGTCAATGATGGTATTTGCAGCTAAGTGTAACTAATGTAAATAAAAAAGTACACAGTGCTGCGATTTTATCTCTCCATCCCCAGGTTTCCTACCTCAAATTGTTCAGTGGAGCATCATCTGTGTTCTGTTAAATTTTTGCACGCTTTTACGGAAACACCCTGCACAATGCAGTCAGATTACATACAGTGAAAGAATGTCTGCTTTTCTGACAATTATTAGTTCTTCAAAAACAGATGAGAGCTGAGAACCCCATTGGAAGATAAAAGATGACTGACAACTAACCACCACAAACGCACGTAATATCATCTCTGCGAACTAATTCTGACACAGAGGATGTTGAGAAAATACGATACTTCCAGTTTCGAGCCTTAAAATTAAACATAACTTTTGAAGAAAAGATAAATCGCAAATTACAAAGTTACAACAGAAAGGAACAATGCTTATGGTACGTGAAGAATTCCATAACTTATTTAATCTGCGAACCCCAAGATCAAACGTGCTCCTATTCAGCACACATTAGTAGCTATTTTCGCTGTATAGTTCACCGCAACATTGAATTTATATTCTCAGATAAGTGTGGTCATTAAACTGATAACATTTCTACATTTTTCTGCAACTCTGCTGCTCGAGGTTACATCAAAAATTTCAGAGCAAATAAACTGATCAAAAACCCCTCTAGTTTGGCGTGAAATAAACTACGTCACACTTCAAGAAAATCTTTCTACATCTAGGGCTACTTCATGTTCTGAAAGTTTCACAAAACTTTTCTGATGTCTACACGTGACGCAGAACAATTTTCATATCTGTTGTGAAATAAATATTTCCCTTTTGTAGTATTCAGGACAATCTTCCGCGCTCTCTGAAAGTACTGATAACTGTAGAACTAATGACCAGTCTAATCTGCAAAGAAGTGTTATCACAATAAGGCACTGATTTCCTAACTCTCCTGTACACACGGACATAGAATCGCTCCCTTTTCCCCCAGTCTTTACGTTGGTGATAACTCGAGGTGCTACGAATGGAATCGGGGTTGCAGCAGCTTGAACGCACGAACTCCGTTAAAGTTAAAGTTAGCAGTGCTGAACTGAATAGCAGACGGCGTGCTTGATGACATAAGCCGGTCGTTCTTTAGGGAAATAAAGGTGGAACGTGTTGACATTGAGTATATGCAGAAGGCACGCATAACGATGTAATGGGGCACAGCACACAACCACTCCGGCCGCATTCGATTTAAATTGAAGCGCTAGATGCGGGCGAGCACCGACGAGAACCGCAAATGAAAAGAGCCAACACTACACACTTAATTTCTGTTCTGTGCAAATGAACGCTCTTGCCTCTTACGCTTGACGGCTCGGGCGAATATGCCGGAAAGCTTCGGTGGCTTATTTAAGTGCACATTTGTAGCTCATTATGAACTGAAAAGCGGGTCGCAGCGTTGCTGCGCCATGAAGTAATTAGCCTGGCCAGATTTGACGTATGTTGCGAACTAATTTGCTTCACAGAGGAAGGTCACGGTTTCTCTGTCAAATAATCGAGAAACATCAAAAATGTCTGAGTGATGCTCCCGTTTTGTAGATTATATGAAAACGCCCGATAAGGCTACTCACGAATTATGTAGCGCACTCTGATTTTTGCTGTCCACAGTTTTCTAAGATCAGCCAATGCAAATGATGAGATGTTTCCTATTATCAAATTACGGCCAAATTTTTCCTTCACTTATGTATTCAGAAGATTTATAAAAAACAGGAAAATTCTTAATATTATTACTTTCACTGCATCTTTAACTAGAGAGTTTCATTGCTTCACTCTTTATTTTTATGTTTGCTAATCCCCTAAATTCTGTTTGTCTAATTAACAGTTGTGTGACTTTGATACAATGACAATACAGAGGCGTACAAAACTGTGGACAATGACAACACATTACTATGCCTATTAGTGTGTGGTAAACCAGATGGCAGTGAAAACAATCATCTCGTTATGTATAAATGCAGGTTCTTTGTGGGAACGTTATAGCATTCCCCCTGCAACACTGTGGCAAGTTGCAGGTTACGACGATGGAGGTGAATAGCGGTCCGGGACACTTCTCTCCAAATTAGACTACAGAGGCTCAATAACACCGAGGCCTGCTGGGTGGTGGCGAGTGGAGACGCGTGCTCGCAAAACCAGTCCGGGACGATGCGAGCTGTGTCAACACGAGCGCTGTCATCTTCGACCACAGCATCGTCTTTGGGGATCCAATTTGTACCAAAGGATGGACTTGATCAGCCAAAATGGTCATATAATCCTCGAGTAAGAAAAATAAAAGCGACCTCGTAGAGCAGTCACAGAGCCCACGATATGGCTGCCCAAATCATCACCGAAATCCCCGTCATGTTTCACTCTTGGGGCAACGGCCTTGCCGCAGTGGATACACCAGTTCCCGTGAGATCACCGAAGTTAAGCGCTGTTGGGCGTGGCCGGCACTTGGATGGGTGACCATCCAGCCGCCATGCGCTGTTGCCATTTTTCGGGGTGCACTCAGTCTCGTGATGCCAACTGAGGAGCTACTCGACCAAATAGTAGCGGCTCCGGTCAAAGAAAACCATCATAACGACCGGGAGAGCGGTGTGCTGACCCCACGCCCCTCCTATACGCCTCCTCAATGAGGATGACACGACGGTCGGATGGTCACGATGGGCCACTTGTGGCCTGAAGACGGAGTGCTTTTTTTTCACTCTTGGGACGTAAACTGTACCACAAGTTGGAAGCGTACAACCAAAGGAATATCTTCCATTGCTTCGTAGCTCAGGTTTTATGGCTTCGACACCACGTTTTCCTATTACGGGCATTTGCATCTCTGATGAGTGGTTGTGGGATTCCATCTCGCCCTGCAATTCCCTGCTTATGGACCTGTCTCCGTGTTCTTTTGGTGCTGACAGGTTTACCACGTGTAACTTCAGTTCTGGAGTGTCTTTTGCAGCTCTTGTCCTCTTATTTTTGCCCCAATCCTGTTCAATGACCATCCTTCAGAATTACTTAACACATCCTTTTGTCCGCATTGTGACTTAGCGGATGATGTTCTTCTACTTTCTTTTTTTTTGCCGTATAAATCTTCGATGCGCTGCCGCTAAACACTTCCGCTACCTCGGATATAGAAGCAGTCACCATACGAGCACCAAAAATTGGCTCTCGTTCCAATTAACTTCGATTCGACATAATGAACCCACAACTGCACAGAACGCTGTTATAATCACGAATGTGCTGAGCCCATACTATAGTCGACGTTCGTGGTCACAGACAACAGCGCGACCAGCAGGCGTGGCTAGTATCTGCACTTACATTAAAACGTGCGTTTTTCTTAATGTAATTATATTTTTGTCCAACACCTGTGTGTCCCATAAAAAAGAATGAAATAAATAAAAGAGGGGAATGAATTTCCACTTCATAAAAGTAAGAAACTAGCATATACTAAGACTGAGATAAAGGCAGTGTTGTGTATTAAGATTCTGATGGAGAAATAGATCTAGGTAACTAACAGCATGCTTGTTTCATTTTTATTTCAGCGATGTGTGTATAATATTAGTGTTTAGTATCATTATTGAGTAATAAGTACAGGGTGACAATTATTATACACTACTGGCCATTAAAATTGCTACACCAAGAAGAAATGCAGATGATAAACGGGTATTCATCGGACAAATATATTATACTAGAACTGACATGTCATTGCATTTTCACGCAGTTTGGGTGCATAGGTCCTGAGAAATCAGTACCCACAACAATCATCTCTGGCCGTAATAAAGGCCTTGATACGCCTGGGCATTGAGTCAAACAGAGATTCGATGGCGTGTCCATGTACAGCTGCCCATGCAGCTTCAACACGATATCACAGTTCATCAAGAGCAGTGACTGGCGTATTGTGACGAGCCAGTTGCTTGCCCACCATTGACCATTTGGTGAGAGATCTGGAGAATGTGCTCGCCAAGGCAGCAGTCGAACATTTACTGTATCCAGAAAGGCCCGTACAGGACCTGCAACATGCGGTCGTGCATTATCCTACTGAAATGTAGGGTTTCGCAGGGATCGAATGAAGGGTAGATCCACGGGTCGTAACACGTCTGAAGTGTAACGTCCACTGTTCGAAGTGACGTCAATGCGAACAAGGGGTGACCGAGACGTGTAACCAATGGCACCCCATACCATCACGCCGGGTCATACGCCAGTAAGGCGATGACGAATACACACTTCCAATGTGCGTTCACCGCGACGTCGACAAACACGGATGCGACCATCATGATGCTGTAAACAGAAGCTGGATTCATCTGAAAAAATGACGTTTTGCCATTCGTGCACCCAGGTTCGTCGTTGAGTACACCATCGCAGGCGCTCCTGTCTGTGATGCAGCGTCAAGGGTAACCGCAGCCGTGGTCTCCGAGCTGATAGTCCATGATGCTTCAAACGTCGTCGAACTGTTCGTGCAGATGGTTGTTGTCTTGCAAACGTCCTCATCTGTTGACTCAGGCATCGAGACGTGGCTGCACGATCCGTTACAGCCATGCGTATAAGATGCCTGTCATCTCGACTGCTAGTGATACGAGGCCGTCGGGATCCAGCACGGCGTTCCATATTACCCTCCTGAAGCCACCGATTCCATATTCTGCTACCAGTCATTGGATCTCGACCAACGCGAACAGCAATGTCGCGATACGATAAACCGCAATCGCGGTAGGCTACAATCCGACCTCTATCAAAGTCGGAAACGTGATGGTACGCATTTCTCCTCCTTACACGAGGCATCACAACAACGTTTCACCAGGCAACACCGGTCAACTGCTGTTTGTGTACGAGAAATCGGTTGGAAACTTTCCTCATGTGAGCACGTTAAAGGGGTCGCCACCGGCGCCAACCTTGTGTGAATGCTCTGAAAAGCTAATCATTTGCATATCACAGCATTATCTTCCTGTCGGTTAAATTTCGCGTCTGTAGCACGTCACCTTCGTGGTGTAGCAATTTTAATGGCCAGTAGTGTACAATACAAAATACAATCGTCATAACTTCTGAACGGTTCGCATTAGGTCATTCAAACTGCACGGTTGGCCCCGGGGCATGATGAGAATTAGTATGCACTGTATGGTTTGATTTAGGGACGGTGCCCACTTTCATTTGGATGGCTTCGTCAATAAGTAAAACTGGCGCATTTAGGAGACTGAGAATCCGCATTTCGCCATCGAGAAGTCTCTTCACCCTCTACAGGTGACTGTATGGTGTGTAATGCCCACTCACGAAATAATCGGTGCGATATTTCTTGATGGCACAGTGACAACCGAACGGTACGTGAAGGTTTTGGAAGATGATTACATCCCCATTATCCAGAGTGACCCTGATTTCGACAAGATGTGGTTCATACAAGACGGAGCTCGAACCCGTCGAAGCAGCGGAGCATTTGATGTCCTGGAGGAGCACTTTGGGGACCGCATTCTGGCTCTGGTGTATCCAGAGGCCACTGGCATGGGCCTCGATTGGCCGACATATTCACCAGATCTCAACAAAGACGACTCCTTTCCGTAGGGCTATATTAAGGACAAGGTATACAGCATTAACCCCAAAACCAGCTCTGAGTTGAAAACAGTCATTCAGAAGGTCATCGATGATCCGACACTTCAGCGGGTCATGCAGAATGTCGCTATTCGTCTGCGCTACACATCGCCAATGATGCAGGCACATCGAATATGTCATAACCTAAATCCGAACATCTTTAGTGACGTTTACATGTTGAATAAAGTGTGTGCACCCCGTAGTTTGTAACTAATTTAAATTTCTTCATGTAGTTCAACAACTGTCGCACTGTACCATACATGTATCATTAAAAATATAATTATTGCAACGAACATAACATATGCCGAGGCGCTTTACCAATGTGCCATGGAAGGAAACCTTGCGAAAGTTTTCGACACTCTTTGGAATCTTCCGAACGATGCGATAGTCGATAACCCGAATTGTGAGTAGAAGAAAAAGGACGTCATTTTTCACATTTCCTTAGTTATTATGAATTAATGACACTGAAAAATATCAGTGACTTGTTATAATCTACTGCCTGGAATCTAATTGACTGGAGTGGAATCGTGTTCAGTGATGACCAGCGGTGACGTGGTGGGGTACCAACCGAGTACTGCCAGACAACCAGAAGTAATGGTCTGGAGTGGCATTTCTTGTCACACAAGGGTTCAAATGGTTCAAATGGCTCTGAGCACTATGGGACTCAACTGCTGAGGTCATTAGTCCCCTAGAACTTAGAACTAGTTAAACCTAACTAACCTAAGGACATCACAAACATCCATGCCCGAGGCAGGATTCGAACCTGCGACCGTAGCGGTCTTGCGGTTCCAGACTGCAGCGCCTTTAACCGCACGGCCAATGTCACACAAGGGCTCCTTTGTTTGTCACAGCGGTGCATCGACTATAATCTGCGCCTGTTTTGTTGCCATTGCTATCAAGTCATTCTAGGCTTACATTTCAGCAAGGTAATGCCTGCGTTCACACGGCGAGAGTCTCTACTGCTTGTCTTCGCACTTGCCAGCAAGGGCGCCAGCTCTCTTCCCATTTGAGAACGCATTATTGGTTGGGCCCTCTAGCCAATCCGAGGTTTTGACGATCTAACGCGCCAATTGGACAGAATTAGGCAGAATGACATACAAGCACTCTATCAATTAATGCCAAGCCAAATAACTGGTTGCATCAGGACAAAAGGTGGACCAACGCGTTATTAGCTTGCTCACTTTGTAAAGATCTTTCTCGTGGATAAATCATCTAATTTTTCTGAAATTATAATAATTTGTCTGTACATGTACACCATATCTGCCGAATACCGATTTCCATTCGGGTAATTCTTTCGTGGTGGGCCTTTTTTTTTCTTAGAATGTATGTTAATTTTAGTTTCAAGCTTGTGTTCACTGTAGCACCTTTAGAACAACAAACGAAATATTTGCATGAACACTGACTCACCATTACCACTGACACACATAGAGTAGGAAACGTGCTAAGTGTACAGTGATCGTTTAGTCAGGTTTCCAGAGGCATGAATTACTTAACACATGCATTCCCCCCACCACTATCCTTATATGCAAGTTACGTTTTCGCATACCGAATTTGGAATTTCAAAATGGTGACAAGTGAAGCTATTCATGTGGGAGTTGCGCAGCTTCTAGCCGAAGAGCGTATAGTGACGCTGACGAAGAAAAAACGGACCCTCAAATGCTGCGTATGGAAATGGGTATCTAATACCAGTCATTTGGGAATAGCTAATACGTTAGTAAGAAAGTTATCTACGAAGAAAGACGTTTCATACGAAAATCGTCTAACGGTTTATACAACAGTCTGATACACGTATGCGAGTACACAAGTAACATTGTAACTTCCGGCAACTGGAGGCACTACAACACGCTTATCGCATTTTAAAGTGCACTGTTTCTAAATTTTCATTTTATCTACAGTACACTGAAGGTACATGGGAAAGTAATTTTATTGTCTCAACGATTCCGCTTTATTTTTGTTTTTAAAGTTAGTGAAGGTTCTGATAGGTACTGTAAATACAATGATACAACGTTCCCTTTGCCGGTAGGATACATAATATTGTAACCAAACTTTGTACTATTATGCAGAATATTCATTATTCAATGATACCGCCAATACGAACACTGTTGCAATTGCCTAAGATTTTATTGAGCAAAATCTTATCTGTATTCTAAAAAAAATGCGTTTTCGATATTGACAGTTCTGGAGTAATCTGAACCTCAGGAAGTCCACACTCTCAGCTGCGATACTTTTAGAATCCGTTTCGTCACTTCAAACACAAATGACTGATTATAAGGAATTACTGATTGCTACAATGAGATTCCTATCACAGAGTCTAAGAGCATTTTGCCACTTTACAAAGGTATATCTTTACTTAGTTAAAGGCTAAGCCCCTTGTTTTGGCAATAAGCTAACTTGTCATGTGCATAAACAAATGATTCAAGATCTGGGCTGTGGAACGAACCAGAGCAGAATGAGAACATATCCACCTAGCGACACTTTCTGAAACTCGTAGGTGATGGTGGGTAAGCGACATCGTGCTAGAAAGCTAACTTTCGTAACTTATGCGTAAGTTGGAATGACAGTGTGCAGGTATATCGCTTCAACATGTAAGGTGAGTTACTCGAGTGGTTGGGGGAATGCATCTGTAAGCATTTCATGCCCGTGGAAACCCGGCTTCAGATTCACAGTAACAAATACGCAGCACAAGTTACATTAAATTTATGTAAAGCACGAGAAGCTTCCTGCATTTATTCCTGTTGTCAGGCACAGGGTAAAGATCCGTAAATTTAAATTTTAGTTTAGTCATCCTACAAAGTCGCCTTGTAATCGGGAAACATGATGGACACTGCAGTTTTACTGAAAATTTTCCGTCAACCTCCTCTCCTCCCTTTTCCAACCGAGTACTGACGGTGAATATTTCTTCGGATACCAGGGGTCGAACCTGGCTGTCTCCAAGTCTAGTGCGTCAGCAAAATCATGCATTTGTGATTTCCGCTAAGCGTAAAAGAACCGCGCTCGTACATTCATGTGTTTTTTTGCTCTTTACCCACCTGAGTCCGCCATCAACTTGTCCAGTAACACGTTTAGTGTTAATTCTGGTACAAGAATTAACTGAATGGAAAGGAAACTCTGGAAGATTGATTGTGAAAAGCTGAAGGAGAGAGTCACTTCGTGAAAAACGTGTTTCGTTAGACGTAGCTTACGTACATAGGGAAAATCTATGGGATGCATTTAATGTCCAAGTGAATTAATGTCTCATTATCAGTGTGAATATGGTGTACCGACAAGCTACAGTATAGTGAATAGTGAATAACAACAATCGCGTGTTCATTTAGAGTGTGACGCAATTTTGGCAGTGGCCATAGCTTTTGCTCGTTAACAGTGTGTGCGGAACTGAGCTGATATATTATTATTGGAGAGTCCCGTAGTGCTCCCAGAATTTTATACGAAGACATAAAGAAACATAATTTATTAATTTCGCAATTATTTTAAAATGACAGCAAGTTTACTAACATTGTCCATGTTATCAAAAAATACGTTGGAGCACGTACAGATGTCCATGGCACAAAATAAGTTGTATATTTAAGGTAGCGTCAGTACTCACCCTTGCAGCTAAGTGAGTAACGCTTTGTACATACATACTAGTGAAATCTTTGTAATGTAAGACGACAATATCACTAACTCATTTGCAAGCAATTTTTTTGAATAAGGCTTTTCTGGTACATTACTTTTGAACAATATATACTTTTGCTTAAATGCAAATGCATAACGTATTAATATTACCATAATATCTGCATGTTTCCCATAGCTGATGTGTCAGCAGCTAACATAGTGAAAATAATTTGGCCTGTCTTGCCTAGTGCAAGATGCTGATGCAACTGCAGATGTTACATCATTCCATCTCAGAACTTGTTATTAAAACTAATGCATTGCAACGGCTTCCGTCTGACTTCTGATAACTCATGGGCGAGAGTGCCATCTTGTAAGGTATCAGGCAAATCCAACACCTTCCATGAAAACCCTGACACAATAGCAAATACGGCAATATGTCACATAGCTCCGAATAGATCCTGACACTAAATTAACCAAAGTAATACGATCAATGAGTGAGTAAATGGAATACCACAGACTAACACAAGAATGCCTAAATACATGGCATACCTTCTCACCGTGAAACAGACGGAGTTCCGAGGGGAGAAACGAGAACAGAAGCCGAGAGCAGAACTGTGTAGGTTAGAAGGCCCTACGATAAAGAGCGGGACCATGGGACACCCACATCGCCGGCCGACCGCCTGGAGGTCCATCCCCCAGCCCACGTTAAAAGATAGAGCCCTCCAGAAGAACAGTATAGATCTTACGATAACACTGAAAGGGCCACACCAGCTGCAAGGTTTAGCGTGAGACTGTACGCGTCTCTGTTATGTAGCACACATTAAAAAAACTGCCTCACCACGAAAAGTATAACGTTTCTCATTGGATAGACAGAATTTTTATAGGCGGAGCTTAAGGTTAACATTGAGACGCTGATTGGTCAGTTGAAAACACAGCCAGATACCTTTTTCTTAAACCAACTTCGGTAAACAGTAGTAAGGATAAGTTCGAGAGAGTTGCTACCGAGATGGCGAGGTGTATGGAGCCGCGCCGCCCGCCATCCCTGACGCTGCCTAACCACTGACAGGGTAATGAACGCACGCGATGCCGCATAAGAGCGCATAAGGCTTCACTCAGAACTGCAGAAGTCTCATTTGTTACATTCCCTTTTTACGTAACGCTAGTGTCGATCGTCAATTAAACTTCATGGTATTCACATTTGCTACTTGAAGTTAAAATCTGAAACGCGATGATTTTTCTGTTATATAATTATTGAGAAGCCACTTTAATTTACGACAAGTTAAATAAGTAATTAAAGATAATTGAGGGTCACTGTAGACCATTTTTGATCGTTTTCTCTTTTGTGAAACTTAATTTAAACCTATATTATACACTGCTGGCCACCGTAAATGCAACACCCTGAAGGAAGCATCCGAATCAAGTGAAATTTGCACCATGGGTTTGCTGCGATGAGATATGCAACTGATTAGAATTTCAGCGCAGACGCACATCACACGCGCGTTTGGCGCCACCTCATAGCGCCATTTAAGGCTTGGCGATTTCGACGAGTGTACGTTCGGCACGTGTGTTTGCCTTGTGGTTGTTTCACAAGACGATCAGTTATGCCTCGTAGACAACAGCGAACATCGTTTGATCAAGTATCCGAGTTCGACAGAGGAAGGATAGTGGCTTACCGAGATTGTGGATTATCATACAGAGAAATCGCTAGTCGTGTTGGACGAAACCAAACAACTGTAATGCGGATATGTGACCGTTGGATGCAGGAGGGTACGACGGACCGACGTGGTCGATCGCATTCACCTCGGTGCACCACTGCACGTGCTGATAGGCAAATTGTGCGCATGCCAGTGACGGATTGCTCAGTGACATCCCGAACCATAGAACAGCACATTGCGCCTGTAACGCATCATCCAGTGTCTGCGCGTACCATTCGACGCCGTTTGCAGCAGAGTGGTCTGTCCGCAAGACGTCCATTGCTTCGTCTACCATTGACGCAGAACCACAGACGTCTCCGTCGCCAATGGTGTGATGACAGACGGATGTGGACGGCAGAATGGAATGACGTTGTCTTTACTGACGAGGCACGCTTCTGTCTGCAGCACCACGATGGTCGGATTCCAGTGTGGGGACACCGTAGAGAGAGGATGCTGGACAGCTGCATTATGCACCGCCACACTGGTCTTGCACCGGGTATTATGGTATGGGGCGGTATTGGATATTACTCTCGCACGCCTCTAGTACGCATTGCCGGTACTTTAAATAGCCGGCGCTACATATCCGAGGTGCTGGAGCTAGTTGTCCTTCGTTACCTTCAGGGCTCTGCCACAGCCAAATTTCAACAGGATAATGCGCGACCACACGTGGCACGCAGTGTCCAAAGGTTCTTCGTCAATAACCAGATTGAAGTGCTTCCCTGGCCGGCTCGCTCTTCGGATCTTTCGCCGATAGAAAACATGTGGTCCATGGTTGCTCAACGAGTGACCCAGATTACATCCCCAGCTGCCACACCAGATGATCTTTGGCAACGTGTGGAAGCTGCTTGGGCTGCTGTACCCCAGGAACACATCCAACGTCTCTTTGACTCAATGCCGAGACGTGTGTCAGCGGTGATCTCCAACAATGGCGGCTACTCTGGCTACTGATTCTGGCAGGAACCACATGTCACAGACGTCTGTAAACGTGATCATTTGATACTTGGTCAACACGTTATCTACAAAATAAATTTTGTTGTGCTACCTCTTGTCTTTCTTGGTGTTGCATTTACGGTGGCCAGCAGTGTAGATGTGATATGACATAGGTCATCCTTCGATCCATTATAGAGCTTGGAAACACATTCGGGGAATATTCGTTCACATTTTTGTTGAACGCAGTTGGTTTTTCTCATCCTGTATTATAATATTTCCTTTTATCAATAGTACAATTTATAAACAATGTTTTGTGAGCAGAATAAAAATTCCAATGGTAAACTTAATTGCTTTTTCAACGTTATTTTACCAGCTAACTAAAAACAGGAAAGCCTTGAACCCCTTCCACTAAATTTAGTTAGTATTAAGAGTCACTTACAGGGAGTACGGTAGAACTGACGCTGAAGTCATTAAGTATTTGATTATATCATCGCTAGTCTCACTGAACTCTTCTGAACTCTACATGTCATGTGTGGTCTGACGTCTCCTTACCAGCAACAGGTTCCAGGTTCAAACTAGTCAATTCCCTAAAAACACGCGCGAAAGTGGTAGGGAGACACGACTTAGAACAAACAGACACCACTCAGAATCTTAGAATCTAAATTACTGTAAGTGGGCGCATGTAACTATTACATTGCAGTTAGTATTTTAAGTATTTTGCCATTCTTTTCGAATCCATATTTTTTTCATCCCACATAAATTAAACGTTAATAATTGTTTAAGTATACGTTAATAAAGAAAAAGATAACTTGTGTCATATGAGACGATTAATGAAGCAGCTAGTAAACTTCTACCTGCTGCTTAGTTTCAAGTTGAACGTAATTTGTGGCAGGGATATAGTTGTTCTTCCCGTTCTTAATACATTGCACACGCACTGCTTTTGTTCTGTTGATTTTATGCCCGACGAACATGTTACTGAATCTGGAAATTGTGTGAATTAAATACATAAAAGAAGAATTCTTTTAAGATAAAAAATCATAAGTGTAAAATGTACTCACATCACAATGTCCGTAGCGACAAACACACCCATCACAAGGCGCGGGTCGGCAACCACAACGCACGTATGACACAGTTTACAAAACTCAATGGCGGCTGAAATGTTGTCAGAAAGAACTGCACAACTATTGACGATGGTGGCATCTACAGGTAGAACCCAGACTCCACCTACGGTTTCTTCAGGGGTATTTTCAGAGTATTTCAGTGAACACTGAGGTGACAAAAGTCATGGTATACCTCCTAATATTGTGTCGGACCTCCCTTTGCCACGCATAGTGCAGAACACGACGTGGCATGGTCTCAACAAGTCGTTGGAAGTCCCCTGCAGAAATATTGAGCCACGCTGCCCTTACAACCGTCAATAAATGCAAAACTGTTGCCGGTGCACGAACTGACTTAACCTTTATGTATCATAAATGTTCTATGAGATTTACGTCGGGCGATCTGGGTAGTCAGATCATCCGCTCGAATTGTCCAGAATGGTCTTAAAACAAATTGGGTACATTTGTGGCCCGATGACATGGGGCGTTGTCATCTGTAAGAATTCCGTAGTAGAATGGCTGTAAATGGTCTCCAAGTAGTCGAACATAACCATTTCCAGTCAATGATCAGTAGAGTTGGATTAGAAGACCCAGGCCATTCCACGTAAGCATAGTCTACACCATTATGGAGTCACCAACGCCTTGCACAATGCCTTTTTGGCAACCTGGGTCCACGGCTTTTTGAGGTCTGCGCCACATTCGAACCTTACCATTAGCTCTTACCGACTGAAATTGAGGCTCATCTGGCCAGGCCGCGGTTTCCCAATCGTGTAGGGTTTAACCGATATGGTGACGAGCCCAGGAGAGGCGCTGCAGGCGGTGTCGTGCTGTTAGCAAAGCCACTCGCCTCAGTCGTCTGCTGCTATACACCATTAACTCCAAATTTAGCTGCACTGTCCTAACAGATTGGTTGGTCGCGCGCCCCATATTCATTTCTCCGGTTATTCTGCGCAGTATTGCTTGTCTATTAGCGCTGACAACTCTACACAAACGCCGCTGCCCTTCATCGTTGCCGAGCGGTTCTAGGCGCTTCAGTTTGGAACCGCGCGACCGCTACGGTCGCAGGTTCGAATCCTGCTTCTGGCATAGATGTGTGTGATGTCTTTAGGTTAGTTAGGTGTAAGTAGTTCTAAGTTCTATGCGACTGATGACCTCAGATGTTAAGTCCCATAGTGCTCAGAGCTATTTGAACCATTTCTTTACTTCACAGTAAAGAAAAAATTGCTCTCAATAAACGAATAAAGAGGCTAAACAGCAATCAGAATTTAAACAAAAAGTTCGAAGGTGGGGAAGAGGTAGAGGGATGCCAGTTACCCAGTAATGGCACTGGCTTACGATGAGTGAGGAATATAACTCAGGACATTGATGTAAAGACGGTCATCAGGCCCTGAACACTGCCACCTCTCCTCCCCAAGCTGGCCAAATGCCAGTAACATAAAATTTATTCCACATTCACAGTACGAGCCGAACGTCAATTCACAGGCTCCCAGTAGAGATACCGGCTAACGAGACTGGGTTCTAAAGCAGGAAACAAATCTTGAGGCTTAAAAACAGCAGGCGTTCCCAGCGAAGAGTTCAGATATAATTGTTATGGATTAGTCGAATACATATTTAGCTGCCGGTGTCTCCCATTTGTCCAGTTCAATCCACAGGGCGTGCATTGACGAGCAAAGAGATTTCGATAACTGACCACTGTAACACTGAATGCCGCCTGCTGGCTTTATGGGCACGTGAGGAGAGTATTAGTAAAACCTACAAACTGCAGGGTTGGATTCCTGACTGGAAATGGCAGAAAAAAAGGTCCTATGGGCATGTGTCCGGAAATGGACGGTGTGCATACAACGTCAACAAATCGTCCCGGAATACAATACAGAGCTACATCGCACCCACGTCGCAACAGGTGTTCAAAGCGGTATCCGTGCTGTGCAGTGTCATACAGGATACACATAATCGGACTTGGGAGGGACACTTGCCTGAAGCTTATATTAGGGTTCTTCTCAGTACCCTGTAGAGCAACGTGCTCCAAATACACTCCTGGAAATTGAAATAAGAACTCCGGGAATTCATTGTCCCAGGAAGGGGAAACTTTATTGACACATTCCTGGGGTCAGATACATCACATGATCACACTGACAGAACCACAGGCACATAGACACAGGCAACAGAGCATGCACAATGTCGGCACTAGTACAGTGTATATCCACCTTTCGCAGCAATGCAGGCTGCTATTCTCCCATGGAGACGATCGTAGAGATGCTGGATGTAGTCCTGTGGAACGGCTTGCCATGCCATTTCCACCTGGCGCCTCAGTTGGACCAGCGTTCGTGCTGGACGTGCAGACCACGTGAGACGACGCTTCATCCAGTCCCAAACATGCTCAATGGGGGACAGATCCGGAGATCTTGCTGGCCAGGGTAGTTGACTTACACCTTCTAGAGCACGTTGGGTGGCACGGGATACATGCGGACGTGCATTGTCCTGTTGGAACAGCAAGTTCCCTTGCCGGTCTTGGAATGGTAGAACGATGGGTTCGATGACGGTTTGGATGTACCGTGCACTATTCAGTGTCCCCTCGACGATCACCAGTGGTGTACGGCCAGTGTAGGAGATCGCTCCCCACACCATGATGCCGGGTGTTGGCCCTGTGTGCCTCGGTCGTATGCTGTCCTGATTGTGGCGCTCACCTGCACGGCGCCAAACACGCATACGACCATCATTGGCACCAAGGCAGAAGCGACTCTCATCGCTGAAGACGACACGTCTCCATTCGTCCCTCCATTCACGCCTGTCGCGACACCACTGGAGGCGGGCTGCACGATGTTGGGGCGTGAGCGGAAGACGGCCTAACGGTGTGCGGGACCGTAGCCCAGCTTCATGGAGACGGTTGCGAATGGTCCTCGCCGATACCCCAGGAGCAACAGTGTCCCTAATTTGCTGGGAAGTGGCGGTGCGGTCCCCTACGACACTGCGTAGGATCCTACGGTCTTGGCGTGCATCCGTGCGTCGCTGCGGTCCGGTCCCAGGTCGACGGGCACGTGCACCTTCCGCCGACCACTGGCGACAACATCGATGTACTGTGGAGACCTCACGCCCCACTTGTTGAGCAATTCGGCGGTACGTCCACCCGGGCTCCCGCATGCCCACTATACGCCCTCGCTCAAAGTCCGTCAACTGCACATACGGTTCACGTCCACGCTGTCGCGGCATGCTACCAGTGTTAAAGACTGCGATGGAGCTCCGTATGCCACGGCAAACTGGCTGACACTGACGGCGGCGGTGCACAAATGCTGCGCAGCTAGCGCCATTCGACGGCCAACACCGCTGTTCCTGGTGTGTCCGCTGTGCCGTGCGTGTGATCATTGCTTGTACAGCCCTCTCGCAGTGTCCGGAGCAATTATGGTGGGTCTGACACACCGGTGTCAATGTGTTCTTTTTTCCATTTCCAGGAGTGTATGATGTACACACAGTCCATCACCTCCTTGCACGTTCATCTGTTTGAAAGGATCCGTGATCACACAAACGGCCAAAAAGAACTTGTGATGTTGTGTGACGTGGTTGGTGTCTGTGAGGGTACTTGTTTTGGTATAGCCGTTCTGCCTCTCGACCGTTTCTATCTGCTTGGTCGTACACAGACACCACATAGGCTTGTTGCCGTCACGAATAGCGGACCATTCCGCCGATTACAGTACGTTGCGACAGCCTGCAGCACACAAGGAACACAGGAACTGTCATATGTCGGCGCCATCTATCGTGGCAACCATGTATTTCCGGAAACATGTTCATAGGACCTTTTTTTTCTCCATTTCCAGCCAAAAATCTGTCCCTGCAGTTTGTCGGTTTTATTAATATTCACCCTGTACGAGCGGATCAGAGACGAATGGGGATTCACTGTAAAGTAGATACGGATCGCAGATGCTGAAATCCACTCACACTAGCGACTTTCACAAGCAGGAAATCGTTATGGCTCGGAACCTCGGAACGAGCTTATCAGAAACGGCGAAGTTGGCCGGCTGTTTGCGAGCTAGTGTCGTGAGCATCCGTCAGAAGTGATTGAATGACAGAAGGCAACGAGTAGATGACGAGATGTTGGATGTCCACGCTTCCTCGCTCAATATGGAGGTAGGAGGCCCTGTAAAGCAGGATAGGCGGCCACCTGCGGGGCATCCGGCGAGAGAGGCCAACTGTTTCAAAACACGACATAGTCAGTTACAGTGGCAGTGGATCAATGGAGACGGCTCAGATAATTCTCATTTCTTGTTACACTAGGTCGATAGTAGTGAACAGATACGCGTCATCGAAGCGAACGTCTGCACGAAACACGGACCATATTACAAACGCAGGCTGTGGGGCAGTATTATGCTGTGCGAACATTCACCTCGGCTTCTATGGAAGCTGTGATTGTAATCGAAAGCACCGCGACAGCTGTGGAATGCACGAGCAGTGTTGTGAACTGGAACGGTTTTACTTAACACGTACTTTGTTTAACCTTTAAATCTAAAGGGAGTAGAAGGACTGACCCAATAAAGTGAACATTTCAATTCCAATGTGTTTATTAACTGTCAGAAACAATCACACATACAAATTGACTGACGCCACTCAGGCAAGATTATTTCCGAAACGCTCATTACATAAAATCATAAGCGAGTTAATAAATCATTAGCCAACGATCTCCCATAAACATTGAGAAACGCCACTAAGGCTGAATTTGGCCATAACTTTAACAAAACTACTCTAGTTGAGGCACGTTATTTAAGATCCTTTCAATTCCAATACTTTAACATTACATGAAAAATAACAGTGGACACACAGCCTCAATTTTAACACGAATACTTAGAACATATTTATTAAAACGTAACTTGGGCAGTCTTGCAAATTACTAGACTAGAGAACCTTGCAGAGCGAACCACGAAATTATTCAGATGCCCATTGGCTTTTAAAATGGGCTTTTAGGACATAGAAAGTTAAAACTTTGTACAGTCATCAACGTGTAACAACAGAAATAAGGCCCAAGCTTGTAAGTCGGAAGTTTAACCACGAACGGTGGAGCCGATTGAGGGAAGTAATACTTAACTTCGAACTAAGACGTGGCTCCGTTTGCAGCCCCATATCGAGTAGTGCATCGAAATGCGAACCCAGCAAATGCTACAGAAGAGGAACACACGAGCTCAGGCGAAGTCTACCGCCCGTAAGCCAAACTTTTAATCTAAATGGAAGATCTGCGCTTCGGTTGCCCGCTGCCTCAGCTCACTGAAACACAGACCACACGCGACAACAGGAGGCCAAAAAACTTTTCTTAACTTTAACATTAAATATTGACCAGTAAATTAACACTATAAAATAAACGCTAAACAACTAATTTCACTCGCAAGTCCTTTAAGTGAAACAGTACCTGATAAACAAACGCGAAGAGTGGGAAATGAACTGGCTCACGAGAGCCGACACTCACTAACATATTGGCCACCTTAAGAGGGCCTGCAAAGCTCAACACCGTAACCTTTAGAAATAAAAACTCAAATGCCCGCAGAGGACATATTGACATGGATTAACCGATATCGTAAGCAAATTAAACACTTGCTAATAATAGCTAATGAACTAACATTCTGCAAATACATCAATATTATGCGGAAGCAGAGCACACGCTTAGAAAGAGGCATCAAATGAAATCGAACACACATATCACGCGTCCGGCAACGTCTTACTATGCCGAGAGCGATCACAATCACAGTTAACTAAGCGCTCTTAGTAATTAGAGTACTTAACTGGGTGTCGTGATGCTGGGGCAATTTTGCGAAGATGTCAGACCGTCACTTCGCAAGACCTTAACAAGGTGTCCCTCCAAGCAAGCGGGCACATCAACAGCTCACGAGGTTACCGGAGAATGCACAGCGCCGGCCAACTCTATTCGCCTCCAGTATAACCACGTGATAAACGCCGCCGTCTTCGCTTCTGCCCGCCAGCCAATCACCGACTCGCGCACCGCCGCCTTCCGTTCTCAAAGCGTTATTCCCCTTACTGGCGGTCTGCACTCGCTTATATCCTGAGCCAGCCCAAGCCCCGAGACAAACCTCTGTACTAGGAAATACAGGATGTTTCAAAAATGACCGGTGTATTTGAAACGGCAATAAAAACTATACGAGCAGCGATAGAAATACACCGTTTGTTGCAATATGCTTGGGACAACAGTACATTTTCAGGCGGACAAACTTTCGAAATTACAGTAGTTACAATTTTCAACAACAGATGGCGCTGCAAGTGATGTGAAAGATATAGAAGACAACGCAGTCTGTGAGTGCGCCATTCTGTACGTCGTCTTTCTGCTGTAAGCGTGTGCTGTTCACAACGTGCAAGTGTGCTGTGGACAACATGGTTTATTCCTTAGAACAGAGGATTTTTCTGGTGTTGGAATTCCACCGCCTAGAACACAGTGTTGTTGCAACAAGACGAAGTTTTCAACGGAGGTTTAATGTAACCAAAGGGCCGAAAAGCCATACAATAAAGGATCTGTTTGAAAAATTTCAACGGACTGGGAACGTGACGGATGAACGTGCTGGAAAGGTAGGGCGACCGCGTACGGCAACCACAGAGGGCAACGCGCAGCTAGTGCAGCAGGTGATCCAACAGCGGCCTCGGGTTTCCGTTCGCCGTGTTTCAGCTGCGGTCCAAATGACGCCAACGTCCACGTAACGCTCATGCGCCAGAGTTTACACCTCTATCCATACAAATTTCAAACGCGGCAACCCCTCAGCGCCGCTACCATTGCTGCACGAGAGACATTCGCTAACGATATAGTGCACAGGATTGATGACGGCGATATGCATGTGGGCAGCATTTGGTTTACTGACGAAGCTTATTTTTACCTGGACGGCTTCGTCAATAAACAGAACTGGCGCATATGGGGAACCGAAAAGCCCCATGTTGCAGTCCCATCGTCCCTGCATCCTCAAAAAGTACTGGTCTGGGCCGCCATTTCTTCCAAAGGAATCATTGGCCCATTTTTCAGATCCGAAACGATTACTGCATCTCGCTATCTGGACATTCTTCGTGAATTTGTGGCGGTACAAACTGCCTTAGACGACACTGCGAACACCTCGTGGTTTATGCAAGATGGTGCCCGGCCACATCGCACGGCCGACGTCTTTAATTTCCTGAATGAATATTTCGATGATCGTGTGATTGCTTTGGGCTATCCGAAACGTACAGGAGGCGGCGTGGATTGTCCTCCCTATTCGCCAGACATGAACCCCTGTGACTTCTTTCTGTGGGGACACGTGAAAGACCGGGTGTACCGCCAAAATCCAGAAACAATTGAACAGCTGAAGCAGTACATCTCATCTGCATGTGAAGCCATTCCGCCAGACACGTTGTCAAAGGCTTCGGGTAATTTCATTCAGAGACAACGCCATATTATTGCTACGCGTGGTGGATATGTGGAAAACATCGTACTATAGAGTTTCCCAGACCGCAGCGCCACCTGTTGTTGACAATTGTAACTACTGTAATTTCGAAAGTTTGTTTGCCTGAAAATGTACTGTTGTCCCAAGCATATTGCAACAAACGGTGTATTTCTATCGCTGCTCGTTTAGTTTGTATTGCCGTTTCAAATATACCGGTCATTTTTGAAACACCCTGTAGATCACTTATGTCAGAGATACTACTGGTGCCGGTTCCGCCACGGCTCACCAACCACTTGCAACCCTTTTATACACGATACCTAAGGGATAGCTAAGGGGTCTTCCAGCACCATAACTGTCCGTGTCACAACGCAAGAATCGTGCTATGGTGATCTGTGGATCACGATCGTGAACTCACGTTGATGTCTTCGCCACCAAATTCGCGTGAGCTGAACCGGTCGGGAAACGTCGTGGATGCTACCGGGCACCTGTCCTGCGACCAAAAATCAGTGGCCCGTAGAATCAAATAAGGCAGTCCAGGCGGGGGAAAGCGAAATGAGAATGATTCTGGGGGTATACGGCAGATGCATGCGGGGGAAATATGCAACGATCTACCATTGTGATCGAAGGAGTAATGTGGTACAGGTTCCATACTTCTAAATTCCCCACACGGTTCCCCACTGCAGACTTAACGAAGCTACGAGCATAGGAAATACGTGATTGGCTCGAAACCTTCTTCAGTAACAGAACTCAGTATGTCAGTGTCCATCAGAGACAAGGGTATCATCAGGAGTGTGATAGGACCGCTATTGTTTTCTGCATACATAAATGATGTGGTGACAGGGTGGACAGCAATCTGCGGTTGTTTGCTGGTGACGCTGTGGTGTCTGGGAAGGTGTTCAAAATGTTCAAATGTGTGTGAAATCTTATGGGACTTAAGGTCAGTCCCTAAGCTTATACACTACTTAACCTAAATTATCCTAAGGACAAACACACACACACACCCGTGCCCGAGGGAGGACTCTAACCTCCGCCGGGACCAGCCGCACAGTCCATGACTGCAGCTCCTTAGACCGATGGGAGGGTGCCGAAGGTATGTGACTGTAGGATGATACAAGACGACTTAAACAAAATTTCTAGTTGGTGCGACGAATGGCAGCTGCTTCTAAATGTAGAAAAATGTAAATTACTGTGGATGAGTGGGAAAACAAATCAGTAACATCCAGATACAGTATTTAGAAGTTTCGTGTCTGACACGGTCACGTCATTTAAATATCTGGACCTAACGTTGCAGAGCGGAATCAAATGGAGTGAGCACGTGATGATTGTGGTAAGGAAGACGAATGGTAGACTTCGTTTTATTGGGAGAATTTTAGGAAAGCGTGCTTCATCTGCAAAGAAGATCGCATATAGGCCGCTAGTGTGACATTTTAGTGAGTACCGCTCGAATTTTTGGGATCCATACCACGTCGACTTCAGAGGTGGGCTGCTAGTTTTGTTACTGGTAGGATTCGACAACACGTAAGTGTTACGGAAATGTTCCGGGAGCTCAGATCGGAATCCGTGGAAGGAAGGAGACGTTCTTTTCGAGGAACACTATTGAGAAAATTTAGAGAACCGGCATTTGAAGCTGACTGCAGAGCGATCCTACTGCTGCTAAGACACATTTCGCGTAAGGACGACGAAGATGAGATACGGGACGGAAAGTGACGTCATTTGACATATTTTTGCACCCCGAGTCACGTGCTTTGGTGGTGCAGTGTAACACTGACGAAGCGGATACGTGTCTGAGCCTTCCTTTGTTAGAAACTGATCCTAACAGGACACACTTCACTACGAACATTTTTGTGAGAGAGGTCGATAGTGACAGCTCGTAGGAACCGATCTTTTGAAATCGCTGCCGGTATGCACGTCTCAGATGTTGGGATGTGCGGGTGTGTTTCAGGGGATCCCGTGAAATGTGTCGCCACGGCTGTTGATCGGCGCGGCTTTCAGCGGCCGGTGTATTCAGTGCGAGGCACTGCGGTGCATTGTCTCCTGGCGCCAGCTCTCGCAGCCCTCCCGCAGCCCTCTCGCCCGCCGCTGCGTCGCGATAACGACAGCCACGTGCTCAAAGAGAAGCCACCGCTGGCGCACCAAACGCAGCTCCCCAACAACTGCAGTCTTGCAGTCCCACTCGTTGTACTAAATATCTCCTGGGTTTTCTAGTAAATACTCTGATGGGCTAAAATACGAGAGATGTTCGAGAAGTAATGCAACACTTTTTTTCTGGAAGCAGGTTGATTTTATCCAGAATTCGAATACGCCATACGCTTCATTACTCTTTTAGATACGAAACCCTGTCTATCAACACAATTTCCGTTCAATTACTGGGTGGTCCTGTATGCCTGCACAGTACCACTCTACTGGTCGGCGTCCGAGCATACTTGTAGCAGCATGAATAACGTCTCCACCATGCACGTACTGCGCTCCTTCAGTTGTGCAGTTTACACCTCTGAGTACCGCGACTGGCGGACGAGTGTCCGTCCATCACCTCGAACGAGACACAGGCGAGTGCTGCAGGCCGGGACATTGGACAGTTTGTGCGACCTCGGTGCGACGATGACAGCCTTCCCGCCCGACGACTCACAGAGCTGTTGTTCACAGCCAGACATTCTGCAAGCGCCTACAAATACCTGCGATGCTTTGGTTTTCCGAGAAAAGAAACTCAGTGACAGCTCTCTGCTTGGAACGCTCCTCCGTTACAGACGCCATTTTGAAGGCTACATATAGTGGCGCACCCTATCGGAACTTCAGCCGCTATAGTTTCGTGAACATGGAATATTTCACGATGTCTCACAACAAATTCCGAATTTTTCAACCTAAACTGGCAGAGAAAAAAAAATACAGCTGCGATTCTGCGTGGAACGGAATCGACAATCTCCTTTGTAGGTTTCCAGTGGTGCGTGATGCCATCTGTCTACGAATAGGTCACGCATTTCTCGTAAATTACGGGCTGGTAGTTTGTAGGCGTGGACCTGGAGGATGCCTCACCGTCCGCGAAGATATCAGCGTGAAGTGATGCAAGTAACGTGCAATAGTGTTCGTGTTGTCCGGTGCCTTCGACTACCGTCACAGGTCATATGGAATCCCCGACGAATGTCCTCCACACCATAAAACCCATAATAGTGCCCCCACTCATCTGTGTCCGCGGTGCAGTGAAAAATTTCGAGCAGCCATACAGTTGGGTGACAGCGTCTCCGGAGTGACCGTCTATCTGGTTCAAAATGGCTCCGAGCACTCTGGGACTTAACATCTGTGGTCATGAGTCCCCTAGAACTTAGAACTACGTAAACCTAACTAACCTAAGAACATCACACACATCCATACCCGAGGCAGGATTCGAACCTGCGACCGTAGCGGTCACGCGGTTCCAGACTGAAGCGCCTATAACCGCACGGTCACACCGGCCGGCCGTCTATCTGGTGTAACAACAAACGCGGTTTATGCGGTTAGGCGAAATGTTCCCGTTGGTCCACTGTCCAATATCGATGATCCCGTGCCCACTGCGATCGTAACTGACGATGCTGTTGGATCGACATAGGAACACGTGGAGCCCCATCTTCGACAATGAGTGCTGAACTCCGGAACACTTGTACCTGCGCCAGTAGTGTTTTGTCTCGTCTCTTGAAGAATAGGAACATCGCGCGGCGAGGACAGAGAAGTGCCCTGGTAGGCTGTCAGGAGCTTTCGACATCACGTCAGTGGAATCACTCTGCGTGGTGCTTGGAACTTTCCCTATCGACATAGCCGTTCAGTTTCCGGCTGCAATGTAGCGGATGAGGAGGGGGAGATAGGATATGGTAAACGAGATTACCGGACAGGACATCACCGAAAAGCGCCAACTCGTCAAATCGGAGGTGGATGCCTGGCAAACGGAATCGGAGTCAAGCGATAAGGGCCGCGAGGAGTATTATTTCTTCCCGGACATGAGGGAACGTCTGAGACTGAGCCATATGAATACCAGTCGGGGTACGGTTCACTTTCTGACGGGTCTCTGTCCTTACGCTGCGTAGGCAGCAGCCAGCATGTGGAGAAGGTGGATCCCCAGAACACACACTTTTTCATTGTCACCGATACAGAGCAGCGCACAAGGCTCCAACGCAGTACGACAGTGACATAACACTGGCAATAACAGACAAAGAAAGATAAGTGGGAGATAAACGAAATGGCTGATGATGTTTCAAGGACATTACATGACGAATACAGACAGTCACTGCCGTATAACAGAGCACAATAACACACACGAAGCAAGTAAAACAGCAGTTTCAGTTCGTACACCAACACAGACAACAGTACCGAAACACACACTAACTCAAACAGCGAACACTTTTCCATAAAATTTCGGGCGTGCAGCCGCATAAATTCAGCTTTTATTAATATTTCCGCTGAATACCGTCCAGCCATCTTCAGAGTAAGCTGAGGTGACTGACGTTCCAGTACTTGCTCCGTCCTTTTAAACGCGAGGACCGAACCACTGCGTATGCGGCTAAAGATACACAAGGCGCCAGAGACGTTGATAGGCGGGAAAGAGGTGTAACATACAGGTGGAAATTAAATCTGTGGCTGCGCATTCGATTCACACGGTGATACCGATGTGTTACGGATAGCTGCACTGTCGCGACTTCTTTGTGATTTAATTACAGAAATTGCCGGATTCCATGATTTGTACAAGCTGAAGCCGCTGTCTCTATTAATTAAATTCGTCGCCAACTGAATTTCAATTGCTTCTTTCTCTGCAAACTTTAAGAATTTCTTGCAGTAGTTTACCTAATATCACAATAACTACGAGCATTAACGAAATGCTACGCCGTGCATCGTGAAGCCGACGAATTAACCTACAAGATGTGCGAGAATCAGATGTTTTTAGCTAATAGTCGAGAAATATTGGAGATCGGCCAGCTTGCGCTGTCACCTGCTGACGCTAGCAACTATGCTTCCCTCCACTCATTCAGCACTCAACTGTCAAAAGTCGCAACTAATTTTAAACGCACTATAGTCCCATGTTTTCATGTGCACCCTGGATTTCCCGAGGTAATTTTTTAATTTCAAAATGACTTTATCAGGCTGGTAATTACGTAAACAGTAACATAACTCATTTATCCATCTGACTATGAAAAACGTGACATACTGCACAAAAGTTTTCAACATAGCATTTTAAGATGGCTATTACCACACAGCAGCGTTTTTTTTTTTTTTTTTTTACATTTCAATAAGTTTTGTGGGGCATATATGTCTCACTACATACGAATTATGAACAAAACTCTAAAATTACTGAGGTTTGTAATAATGCTTCAAAACAGTGTCTAAGACGTATAAGAAAACATTATTAGTTATTTCAGACATTCTTGGAGTGGAGTAGCTGGTGATGTGATCTGATTTTCGTGAAACAGGTGCACTGTGCCACCTATAAACAACGTCGCTCCATTTGATCGCAACAGCCTTCTGTATATCCACACCATGACCCACATTTAGTGGGACATATGTATCCCATCAACCACGAAACTGTTAAGGTAAATAACACTACATCGACAACAAGGATATCCATTAAATGTACATTAATATGCGGAACGATAAGTATTTTCCTTATTTACAGAACCTGATGATGAAACTGTGTTGTCCTGAACTTTGTTTTCTTCTTCTTTCATCTTTTTCCTCTGCCTTTTTTCCACATTGGTGCAGGGTCAGCACGGTTATGAACGGATTTGGCATGGTTAATGTAAGGGATGGCCAGATACCCTTCCTGTGACCACCCAGTTATTCCCTGCGGCGAAATATGTATACCCTAACTGTCTGCGTGTAGTGAGCGGAAGATCTTTTTTTTTTCTAAATGTAACAGTGGCAGGACTTGGGTACAAGCCCAGTATTCACCTACTGGGACGGGAGAAACCACCTAAAAACCACATCTACCACATATAGACTGGCCGACACACACACCCTCGTCGTTAATCAGCCAGGCGAAATCAATACAGAGCAGTTGCACCTCCCCGTCCCGGAAGTAGTGCTTTAAAATGCACGGCTATCCGGCAGAGCGAACCTTGTTTTGTTTTACATTAAATAAATCACATTTTTGGACAACTGGTATGTCATAATATCTGAACCGTTATCGGGATAGACTTGTACTATGGCTTCACAACAAGTACGAATAAATATTTGTCAGTCTTTGATAAAATGTCAAATTCACGTTAAGCAGTTAACATTCCTCCACTATCCAGTTCGCTACAGGCATAGTTTTTTTTACGGTTCCGAATACCAGTCGGTAAAAACGGAAATTTTATATGATCACTTTGTTGTCTGTCCCTCTTTCTCAGGAGCGGGTAGACATATCAAGTTGAAATGTATGCCACATACCACGGCCTGCCGTTCCTTGGGGGTGGGAAAGATTAAAGCTTCTAAATCAATGAGGTCAAAAGATACGGCCATTTGTGTTACATATTTTGACTCTCGTAAACTCGCACATCAAAACCTAGAGAGCGCTTCCCGTTGACCTAGAATCATGAGATTTGGCAAGAAGTAAGGTTTCACAGTACAACTGTAGGAAATATCCGAAAGCTGGTAATTTATAATTATATCACACGAAAACATTTTTTTGACATTTGTTATCCGTCTGTGGAGATCCATTTTTCTCAGGAACGAGTAGGCATATCAAGTCTAACTTTGTGTCACATACTAAGGTATAAGGTCTCCTGGTAGTGTAATTAATATAAGCTTCTAAGTTAGTAGAATCAAAAGATACGCTCATTTATGTCACATATTTTGATACTCTCACACTCACTGATCAAAAGCTGTAGGGTACTTCCCGTTGACCTAGAATCGTGAATATTGGCAAGAAGCAAGGTTTTACGGTACAACTAAAGGGGAAACTTCGAAAATTGTTAATTTCTTATTATGTTACACAAAAAATATTTTTGTCATTTGCTATCGGACGGTCTCCCTGTCAGTTAAGAAATGGTTCAAATGGCTCTGGGCACTATGGGACTTAACATCTGAGGTCATCAGTCCCCTAGAACTTAGAACTAATTAAACCAAACTAACCTAAGGACATCACACACATCCATGCCCGAGGCAGGATTCGAACCTGCGACCGTAGCAGTCCTGCGGTTCCGGACTGAAGCACCTAGAACCGCTTGATCACAACGGCCGCCGATTCATGAATTAAGACCCCTTTATCTAAGTAACCGGTAGACGTATCACTTTAAAATCTGTCAGATGCTGAAGTCTACGGTCTATTGGCTGTGCAAAAAAAAATTAAGATTCTATGCCACTGTAATCAGAAGATACGATCGTTTACGTCACATATTTTGATACTCGAAAACTTACTGATCAAAGCCTGTAGGGTACCTCCCGTTGACCTAGAATCGTGAAACTTGGTAAGCAGCAAGCTTCCATAGTAAAAATTATGTAAAGTAAAGCAAACCGAAAATTGTTAATCTGTAATTGCGTTACACGAAAAAAGTTTATCGTTTATTATCTGAATATCTGATTTTCCGTCCGCCTGTTAAGCCCCCTTTTTCTCGACATATTAAGGTGCGCCAGCCCTTTGCTGCATAAAACATTTAAGCATCTACGTCAGTCCAATCAAAAGATACACTCTGTTTATGTCACAAATATTGTGATACTTTCTAAGTATCGATATCCATAGCTGGCAAAAGTCTGTAAAGTTATCGATTCGTGGGATGGACGAACTGCCTATACACATTATGAAGATTGTAGGAAACCTCGATACGTGAATCCTTCTCGTACCTACCAGAATTTTCATCTCTAGCTCTTAGTGAAAAGTTATTAGGGAACTGTTGTTTACGAGTGAGCCTCAGTGATTGTTAGCTGCAGCATTTGGGTATCTCTGGCTGTGGCTGTGGGTGGGCGGGAAGCGGGGAGCGGGCAGCGGATCGGCAGCTAAGCGCCGCAGCGCGTTTTGCGGTGTTATATTAGCGCCTAATTTGTCGCCGAGAGGCGCGTAACGAAGGCGGGCGCGGCCACGTCCTCGAGCACGTTCGCTGCCGGCTTTTACCCGCTGATACCTCAGCCTCGTTAGCAAAATATGCAACACGGCCGCCCTGCCCTCGGCGAGCCGTGTGGCAATTATATTGTTAATTGCGTCTTCTCGCTGGCTTCCTCACTTGAAGCGCCAATTAGTGGGCGCAGGTGGGGGTGGCGGGTGGCTAAACGCCGAGCCGCTAATAAGCCCGATACCACTCCTCCGGCCGCTCCCGGCGCTGCCAATCGAACGCCGGGACACATCCCCGCCCTGAATAAATTCCGCAGCCGCGAGATCCAGCCTCCCGGCGTGAATGAAACTTTTCGCTCGCCACCCCGATGTTTGCCAGAACACGATCGATATTCTGTGCGGACTGTCTCCTCGCAGCCGAGAAACGAAAACAGTTTCGGCGTGCATCGAGGAAAAATTGATAAGACCCAGTCGACAACGAGGCGCAGTGCGAGCACGGATTGGGAAAGGATCGCGCAGTAAATCGGCCGTAGCCTTTGAGTTAAACCATCCCGCCATTCGGCCGCGCGGGATTAGTCGAGCGGTCTAAGCCGCTGCAGTCACGGACTGTGCGGCTGGTCCCGGCGGAGGTTCGAGTCCTCCCTCGGGCACGGGTGTGTGTGTTTGTCCTTAGGATAACTTAGGTTCAGTAGTGTTGTAAGTAGGCTGTTTAGGTTTTTATGTTGGTAACGCCACGTAGCGCTCTGTATGAAAATCACTGGCCGTGCTGTGTGCAGTCTGTGGCTGGTTAGCATTGTTGGAATATTCGCTATTGTAGTGTTTGGCAGTTGGAGGTGAGCCGCCAGCAGTGGTGGATGTGGGGAGAGAGATGGCAGAATTTTGAGAGCGGACGATCTGGACGTGTGTCCATCGGAAAGAGTAAATTTGTAATACTGGATATCATGAAGTGATATATATATATATATATATGATGACTTTTGAACATTATTAAGGTAAATACATTGTTTGTTCTCTATCAAAATCTTTCATTTGCTAACTATGCCTATCAGTAGTTAGTGCCTTCAGTAGTTAGAATATTTTATTTAGCTGGCAGTATTGGCGCTCGCTGTATCGCAGTAGTTTGAGTAACGAAGATTTTTGTGAGGTAAGTGGTTCATGAAAGGTGTAGGTTATTGTTAGTCAGGGCCATTCTTTGGTAGGGATTTTTGAAAGTCAGATTGCGTTACGCTAAAAATATTGTGTGTCAGTTTATTGTTGATCAGAATAAGTAAAGAGAGTAATGTCTGAGTACGTTCAGTTTTGCCCAGCTGTTTGAAAGTCAAATAACATAGAGGTTTATCAGCACAGTAATTCATTAATTTTTCCAAGGTGACGTTTCAGTGTGTAAGCTTAGGGACTGACGACCTTAGCAGCTAAGTTCCATAATATTTCACACACATTTTGAACATCCCGTCATTCAACTTAAGCTGTGAAGGGAAATCACGGAAAACCTAGATCAGCATAACCAGATAGACGATTTGGCCCGTCGTACTCACGAGTGTGTTAGCAAAGTACAACCTTATTCGGACCCATTATACAGTAACTAAGAATTTTCGTAATCTGCTGGAACGTCAACGATTGTACTTAATACATTTACAGAAAAAGTCGCAACACCGGGAAGGAGTTGTGCGACATAAACGAAAGTTGGTAGGCGTGTTTCTTCATCTGAAAGACGATGTCTGTTCAAATTTCGCAGCAGTCGCTTAAAAGTGGCGCTAGTAGCGCCCTACTATGGGGATACAAATCAGCTTCGCTTTAAATACACACTGCAACTGTGGTGTTCGTTAGTTATCTTTGAGATTGGACGTGGTTAGGTGATGTTAGTCAAGAATGCCTTTAAGGCGACAAAGACTCCACTATCAGCACCTCACTGAGTTTGAACGAGGTCGTGTAATAGGCGTACGAGAAGCTGGGTGTTCCTTCTTTGTTACTCCGGAAAGACTTGGCAGGAATGTAGTCAATGTACATTATTACTGGCAGCCTCGGTCACGAGAATACGCTGTCGCAAGATCACCGGGCTGCGAACGGCCACGTGACACTACCGAGAAGGAAGATTGTCGTGTTCGGCGTATGGCTCTTGCGCATCGTACTGCATCTGCAGAAGCAGTTTGTACCAGAGTGACAATGAACTGTGCAAATCGGTTGCTTCAAGGAGGGCTCAGAGACAGACGCCATGTAGCGTACATTCCACTGACTCCAAACCACCGGCATTGGCGACTTCCTTGGTATCAAGAGAGAGGTCATGGAGGTCTGTTGCATTATCTAATGAAAGCTGGTTCTACCTCGGTGCCAGTTAGAAGGAAGCAAGCTGAGGGCCTGTAACCAGCCGGTCGGCGTGCTAGATATATTGGGAGTTATGGTCTGCTGTGCGATTTCGTATGACAGCAGGAGCAGTTGGTATCCCAAGCAACCTGACTGCAAATCTGTACGTCAATCTAGTGATTCGATCTGTTCTACTGCATTCGTGTAGAGCTTTCCAGGGAATATTTTCCAACAAGATAACGCTCGCTCACATACCGCTGTTGTAACCCAACATTCTTGACAGTGTCGACATGTTACCTTGGCCTGCCCGATCACCAGATCTCTCGCCAATCGAGCGCATACGGAATATCGTCGGACGACAGTGTCACCACAACCAGCTTAACCGTCCCTGTATTGACGCATCAAGTGCAACAGGCATGGAACTCCATCCCACAAACTGACATCCGGCGCCTGTACAACACAACGCATGCAAGTTCACATGTTTGCATTCAAATTTCTGCCCGTTACACCAGTTATTAATGTTCCAGCATTTGAAATATCAGTGGTTTATCTCGCGCTCACATTAACCTATGTTTTTCCAATGTTAATCACTTAAACCTATTCCCGAAATCTCATTACTCTCCAGTTTTTTTTTTAACCGTCGCGGTGTGTAAAAGATGGATCAAAGTCTTTGCATCAAACATCTGGGTGTGATAGATCACGTCATGGCGAATAAGTTTTGTTAGAGGCAAAATGTTGGCTGATGCTTCCTGGCGACGCTTCGCGTGCTTTTGTTTTCAGCGGCCCTGGACGCCTCTTGGCTTCCGTCAGAATGCATCCTTAGTTGGGCGAAACAGGAGTAAGTCAGAAGGTGCGAGATTTGGGCTTTAGGCTAGATAACGAAGAACAATCCAATGAAGATTCGTGAGGTCCTCTCGCATGCGCGGACGTGTGCGACACCTTGCGTTGTCGTGGATAAGGAGAAGTTCGTTTGAAGTTTTGGGGCAACGAACACGTTGAAGTCATTTAGTCAATTTCCTGAAGGTAGCACAATACACGCCAGAGTTCATCATTGGACCACGAAGTAGGACGTGAAAAAGAATAAGCCTGTAACGTACGAGAAATTCTACACAGAAGTTCGCTCGTTGCTCTTTACGGTCTTCTGTTAGGCGGCCAGGAACCCAAAATGCCCAAACCTTTGAGTACACCAACTGGTGCACGACTGCATCAGCACTACCGGCAGAGACTTCCAACTGAGCAGCGATTGTCATCCTTAGATCACCTCGAATACGAGTGTACGTACATTTCAACATTGCAGCCGGCCGGCACGCCAGAGGTCGGACAGGTTTACGCGATTTGTTGCGACGACGACAGACGCCTCGCTCAACGACTCACCGCGCTTTTGTTCACTGCCAGGTGTCTGTAGACATTTAGCATGCGCCTATGAATATCTGTGATGCTCTGGAACCAAAAGGAAACAAATGACAACCTTCTGTTTGAAACGAACATCTGTTACAGACGCCATTTTGAAGGTTACGTATAACTCTGCCGCCTTTCTGAACTTGTTGTAACTAAAGGGGCTGAAGCGGGACCATTCCACGATGTCCCACAAAAAATTTCGTATTTTTTAAATCGAAATTGGCAGAGAAAAAAGTGTTGCATTTCTTGTTGAATGCTTCTCGTACAAGACATAGACATAAGACACATCAGTGGATAGAGCATCTCTTCAAGTACTTAACTCACGTTAGAAGTACTCAATACGGGCATCGTTCGTAACGTGGCAAACGTCAACACGGCTGGAAGAGCACGTGCGTGCAATTCAGCTAGTCGCAACGACAGGGCTCGCTAAGGATATCTGTTGTCTGAGTTGCCCATCTGCAGGCGCGACTAATGAAGTGCGACGTTACGGAGTGGATGATTAGTCTACACGTTGCGACATGTCCGTCTAGTATAATTACGCCACGGCGACAATTACGAATCGAAACTTGGAGAGATGCCCTGTCCACTGATACGCGCCATTTTTCCGTATGTGTTGCAGTTTCCCGGCAATCGTCTTTTGTAACCCTGGAGATGAATAACTTTCTATAGGGTAAAAACGAATTCCTGCGACAAAATTTCGGATGGTATTCACTGATATGTTCTGAGTGTTTTAGTATAAGACATCTGTGGACTCCGGAGGCTCTTTACAGAGTGATTACGTTTCCTGTGATTTCTTACCCCCGTTTATTGGTTAGTTGGTAGATTTGGAGGACGGGACAAACTGCGGGGCCATCGGTCCCATCGGATTAGGGAAGTATGGGGAAGAAAGTCGGCCGTGCCCTTTCAAAGGAACCATCCCGGCATTTGCCTGAAGCGATTTAGGGAAATCATGCTAAACCTAAATCAGGATGGCCGGACGTGGGTTTGAACCGTCGTTCTCCAGAATATGAGTCTGGTGTGCTAACCACTGCGCCACCTCGCTCGATTTAGCCTCATTTACCTTTGTACCTATATAACACTAAAAAATCTGCCCAAAAGTTCTCTTTGGAAGCAAACTTATGTCATTCACTCACGGTACTTGCTGTTGGCAACATTAACGCCCACTTCGCACTTCCAACTGAAGTTCGCATTTAGTACTGTGTCGCTTCTGTTTCGGTTTTGTTTTTACGGTAGTGATAGTTGTACGTTAGCAATGATACACAGCAGTATTGACAGATGCAGTGATGAATAGTTGGCCAATATACACTTCGTGTATAGATTCACTCAATGGACGGGCAGAGAGCCGTAACGAAATTATGCCGAGCCGTACCAGCACCGACAGCAACCACATCTCCGTACTTTTATATCTGAGAGTTGTTGCATTACTCTGCGTTGTACGTTTTGGTCATTGCATTGATGATTTTTTCTGACTGATTTCCTAATATCTTTGCTTGTAAACTCTTGGGTCGCATATTCCCTGTAAAACTGAATCGCAGCAGATCGACTGTTTTTATGAGTTGAAAAAATGTGGAATCTTGGTGCCCAGGCTATATTTCGTGCACACGCTATATTTCGTACCCAACCGTGCAAAGTAAATTTTAATCTTAATTTGGGGACACTAGATCAGCTTTCGATACGTCTAGATGGGAGGTGATATTTTTTTTCTAAGAATGACGTAGTAATTATTTTGGTTATAAATGAAACATCTGCTCTGTAAATGAAACATCTGGTCTGTAAATTAGAGGCAATTTGAGAGACTCCATAACGCAGAGGAATATGTGGTAAACCTTTTTATTTTCTCTATTATGACTTGACATCATTCGTATCCGTGCCAAGAGATGACGTAAGAAGTTCAACCTTGATGTAGATGACCGTAATGTGTCCACGTGGAAGCACTATGCAAGACTTCGAGAATATTCTAGATCATTGGCATGTAAGACACAGCTAATTTGCGAATATATCCCACAGCCGAGAGAATGGATTCACTCGTCGGAGTTGAGTGGAGATATAAGATAATTGTGTGGTGCGAAGTAATAGTTTTGACGGAGAAATAAAGCGCGAATAAATGCATGCGTTAAGGTCTTGTTACAGTTTAACGTGTAATAGAGCAACGCCTAAATCTGAGTCAGTCACAATGTGTGTAATGATTATGTACCATCACAAGACGTCACAGAACCTGACCGAAAGTAAAAAATACGAGTGAGAGTTTTCTGTGCGTAGCATCGGCTTGCGGGCTAAGCAGAAACTCAACTGGTGGATGGCTGAGAGAGAAGATAGACATGCAGATGACGTGGCCGGAGACTGCAGCGAAATCGTGCAGTAAAGGCACTGGATTAAAAACATGTGAAGCCAGTTAGAAATCGGATAGCTTAAGAAGTTTAGTTGGTTTTGAAGCAAACTCTGAAAAATACATTTACAGACTGATTTGGTCATAGAACACTATGCTTCCATTCAGGACGAGTAACTACCGCTACGTCATGCGTTTCTCTTGTGGCGTCTGCATTGCTCAGTTGAGCGTTTATGCGGTACAGTGCGGCTTGTGAATGCGTATTGGTATGTTAACATTGTGACCTGAATTTTTCTTGTGGCAGGGCCAGTATTCTAAACGTTGTGCACTTTTGTTTAAAAACCCGAACGGCAGAGAGAGTGTTTATAGTATTGTATTTTCATGAGTGGATACTGAAGCTCTCTCCTGTCAGGCGTATAATTCTGAGGGGAGTAACAGTTTCCTACTTCTTCTTCTTCCTCTTCCTCCGCCGTTCGCCTCACGCCCTCACCCCCCCCCCCCCCCCCCAAGCACATGTAGTTTGCTATCGCTATTATTTTTAACGTATCACAAAAGCATAGGATTTTAATAATAGTAACAATAAAATATTACATGGAAGAACCAAACAAACTGGAACACCTGCCTAATATCGTGTAGGGCTCCCGCGCGCACGCAGAAGTACCGCAAAACGGCGTGGCATGGATTCGACTTCTGTCTGGAGTAGTGCTGGAGGGAACTCACACAATGAATGCTGCAGGGCTGTCCATAAGAGTACGAGGAGGTGGAGATTTCTTCTGAGCAGCACATTGCAAGGCATCCCAGATATGCCGAACAGTATTCGTGTGTGGGGAGTTTGGTGGCCAGCGAAAGTGTTTAAACTCAGAAGAGTGTTCCTGGAGCCACTCTATAGCAATTCTCAACGTATGGGGTGTCGCATAGTCCTCCTGAAATAGCCCAAGTCCGTCGGAATGCACAATGGACACGAATGGATGCAGGTAATCAGGCAGGATGCTTACGTACGTGTCACCAGTCAGTCGTAACCAGACGTATCAGTGGTCTCATATCAATCCAAATCATCATTCATGAGGTTGTCTCCATACTCGTACGCGTCCATCCGCTCGATACAATCTGAAACGAGGCTAGTCCGACCAGGCAAAACGTTTCCTGGCATCAACAGTCCAGTGTCGGTGTCGACGGGCCCATGTGAGGAGTAAAGCTTTGTGTCGTGCATTCATCAAGGGTACACGAGTGGGTCTTCGCCTCCGAAAGCCCATATTATTAATGTTTCGTTGAATGGTTCGCACGCTGACACTTGTTGATGGCCCAGCATTGAAATATGCAGCAATTTGCGGAATGATTGCTCTTCTGTCACGCTTCCCGACCGGGTCAGGGATTTTCTCCGCCCAGGGACTGGGTGTTTGTGTTGCGCTGATCATCTCATCATCATTCGGGTAGTGGCGAAACTGGAAACGGAAAGATTGGAACCTGTACGGGCGCTGATGAAACGATGTTGAGCGCCCCACAAACCAACATCATGATGACTTATGTCGCATTAACGATTCTCTTTAGTTGTCGTTGGTCCCGTTCTTTCCGGATCTTTTTCCGACCGCAGTGATGTCGGAGATTTCATGTTTAACCGGATTCCTGATATTCACGGCACACTCGTGAAATGCTCGAACGAGAACTTCGTCGCTACCTCGGAGATGCTGTGTCCCGTTGCTCGTGCACCGACTGTAACACCACGTTCAAACTCACTTAAATATTCATAACCTACCATTGTTGCAGCAGTAACCGATCTAACAACTGCGCCAGACACTTGTTGTCTCATATACGCGTTGCCGACCACAGCGGCGTATTCTTCCTGTTTGCATATTTCTGTGTTTGAATACGCATGCCTGTACCAGTTTCTTTGGCGCTTGAGTGTATAATGATGATAATCCGTTTACATTAGCGTGCAGTTCAGAGCCTAGGCTTAATTTGCAAGAAACTGTAATTCAGAAAAAATATTACTTTAATCCGTAATTTAAAAACGTCAAGTAAACCTTTACGTATCTCAGGAGTTTACAAAACAGTTTGCGATAGTTGCCCAGTGTATTATATCGCTCAAACCGGTAGGGCTTTTAACGTAAGACATAAGAACACTTGCTAGGGAAGAAAGGAACAAATGTTCATAATTCAACTTTCGTGGAACATTTATTAATATCGGTAACAATCCAAAAGGAGTAAACGTAAAGACCATACTACATAGAGAGAAGAAAGGGTGGATACTTGATGTCTCGGAAGAACCTGAGATCTTCAGACTTATGGTCAGTAACAATGGCCATCTTAAACGAAAAACTACAGTCACGAAACAAAAGCTTCTTTAACGCCTTTAAGCCATTGCTCGCAACTATATGATGCTTGGGTTCATGTTTACGCTCACATTCATTTCAGAACCGTTGGTTCTCCCTTTCATTTCTTGACTCTTTACTTCCTGACTGATTGTACGCCAGACAGCACTGTGTACTACATTCTGTTCAAATGGTTCAAATGGCTCTGAGCACTATGCGACTTAACTTCTGAGGTCATCAGTCGCCTAGAACTTAGAACTAATTAAACCTAACCAACCTAAGGACATCACACACATCCATGCCCGAGGCAGGATTCGAACCTGCGACCGTAGCGGTCGCTCGGCTCCAGACTGTAGCGCCTAGAACCGCACGGCCACTCCGGCCGGCCCACATTCTGTATTGAATATTTCGTGTAAAGCACATTTTCCACATTTTTGCTTGTTGCAACACTTTGATAAAAATACTGTTACAGTACGTTCGTTATTGCCAGCTCGTATTTATATTTCACCACTTTATTCATTTTTGCTACATATTATCGTAGTCATTTTTATAAAAATTATTTTGTTCCTTGTGTATCTCTTATACATCCTGTATTCTCATACCGTATACAATTTACTCTGTTTACAACGTTTAAACTTGTACCATACTGATGTATTACTGTAACAGTTGCGTATTTCAAACGAGGCCCACGAGAAAGACAGGCAGCGGCGGGTACGTCACGAACGTAGGCCTCAACTCGCTCGCTCGCTCAGCTCAGCAGACAAAATACGTTTCTAAACATGTTAACTCGTAGCTGGGCGTGTACGTACTAACGAGGATTACGTCTTCTAATAGAATCTGCTATTATGAAGTCTTACGGATCAACAGTACTGCAACAAAATTTAACACCAGTACTTGATATAAATGCTATAACGGCTTATTTACAATATTCAGTCTCTTCCGCTTAACAGTCATAATTTCATATAAGAAGTGGTGCCGTATGCAACTGATAACCATTTTGGCATGATTTAAATTTTATTGTACCCCAGCACAGCAGTAGAGAATTATAAGTAGGCCTATGGACGGAAGATCATTGTAGGACTAATAACAGTAAGACTCCATAATAGCGGATTCCAGTAGAAGATGCAATTCTCGTTTGTGCGTACACACCTAGTTACGAGTTAACAAGTGTAGAAACGTAGTTCGTCTGCTAAGTTGAGTGAGCGAGCGAAGGCGCACTTGCCGCGGCCTCGATTTCATACAGATGAGCGTTTATCATGCTAAAGCGGTCAGTAAGTGGCCCGCTCTATCTACCATCGTAACTAGCTGCCATACATTCACTCTCATGTCTGCTCATTTAACAAGCTGCACTTGTGAAACAATTTTTACAGTTTCCATAGAAGACTTTATTTCATATTTTCTACTGTCTGACTTGAGCTTTTTAGTTCATCGTGTATGTCTAAAATTTTAACGTCATGTAATTTATGTACCAGTTTTATTCCATGTTCTTCTTTTGAGTGTTGTCAAGCATTAAATACTTTATACTGTTATTTTATATATGTTAAAAAGAACTTGCTAAGAAAACCACTCGCGCTATTGATCAGAATTTACAACGGTTGAATCCTGAAAAATACGTCCCTACATTCTGGAAAATCGCTAAAATAGTGACCCCTAGTGGTTGATGGTACAATTCTGGCAGAAAGATACCGTTTTCAACGGAAATCGTCATCGTAGCTGCCATTATTACGACTTGCGGAACATCTTACAAAGAGCCTTAACATAAACAGTGCCACCGCTGTAGTTTCTCCAGACATAGAAAAGCTTACGACAAGGTTTGGGGAGAACACTTAATCCGAAAACTAAAAACAATCGTCAGTACTAACTTGTTACATCAAATTCATTGCTCATTACCTGACAGGTAGAAAAATGATCATAACAATCCAAGGCCAATCACCCGACACCCATCCGGCAAGAGCGGGGCTGCCCCAAGGATCGGTTCCCTCACCCCTGTTGTTCAGTATTTATGTCAACGATATGCCAACAGTTGTTGGAGTGCAAGTAGCACACTTTGCTAATGATACGACCTACTTTACCAGCGGAAGACACATTCAGGCCAATATCGGACGACTGCAAAAAAAACTCGACGCTACAGCCACATGGTGCAAGATTAATAAAAGTAGAGTTAATCCCGCCTAAGGCGACTGCCACTTAATTCTCTAAAAACGCCCGCAGATACCTGTTACGCTGAGACTGAATGGACAAGATATTCCATGCAGTACCAAGGCGACATACTTAGTGGCTACCCTGGAGAAACAATTTTTCCTCCTGAAACATATAGAAGACCTGAGAAACAAGGCCATTGGAATAAGTAGGAAATTTTCCCTTTTTTAAAAGCTCGTACCTAAGCACCTCAGCCAAATTACGATTGTATAAAGCCACAGTCCTTTCAATAATGCTGTACGGCAGCTCTGTTTGAGGTATGGCTAGCCAAATACAGATAAGTCGCCTACAAGTAGTAGAATACACTGAAGAGCCGAAGAAACTGGTAGAGCTGCCTAATATTGTATAGGGCCCCTGTGAGCACGCAGAAGTACCGCGGCACTACGTGGCATGGACTTGACTAACGTCTGAAGTAGTGCTGGAGGGAACTGACACCATGAATCCTGCAGGGCTGTCCATAAATTCGTAAGAGTACGAGAGGATGGAGATCTCTTCTGAACAGCACGTTGCAAGGCATCCCACAGATGCTCAACAATGTTCATATCTGGGGAGTTTGGTGGCCAGTGAAAGAGTTTAAACTCGGAAGACTATTCCTGGAGCCACTCTGTAGCAATTCTCGACATGTGGTGTGTCGCATTGTCCGGCTGGAATTGCCCAAGTCCGTCGGAATGCACAATGGGCATGAATGTATGCAGGTGATAAGACAGGGTGCTTACGTATGTGTCACCAGTCAGTCGTATCTGGGGTCCCGTATCACTCCAACTGCACGCACCCCACACCATTACAGAGATTCCACCAACTTGAAGAGTCGCCTGCTGACATGCAGGGTCCGTGGACTCATGAGGTTGGTTCAAATGGCTCTGAGCACTATGGGACTTACTTAACTCCTGAGGTCATCAGTGCCCTAGAACATAGAACTACTTAAACCTAACTAACCTAAGGACATCACACACGTCCATGCCCGAGGCAGGATTCGAACCTGCGACCGTAGCGGTCGCGCAGTTCCAGACTGTAGCGCCTAGAACCGCTCGGCCACCACGGCCGCCGATTCATGAGGTTGTCTCCATACTAGGACGCGTCCATCTGCCCAGGCGAAGCGTAAAGCTTTGTGTCGTGCATTCATCGAGGGTTCAAGAGTGGTCCTTCAGTTCCGAAAGTGCATATCGATGATGTTTCGTCGAATGGTTCGCACGCTGACACTCGATGGCCCAGCGCTGAAATGTGCAGCAATTTGCGGAAGGGTTGCACTTCTGTCACATTGATCGATTCTCTTCAGCCGTCATTGGTCCCGGTCTTGCTGGATCTTTTTCAGGCAGCAGCGATGTTGGAGATTTGATGTTTTACCAGATTCCTGATATTCACGGTACACTCGTGAAATGGTCGTACGGGAAAATCCCCACTGCATTGCTACCTCGGAAATGCTGTGTCCCATCGCTCGTGCGCCGACTATAACACCACGTTCAAACTCACATCTTGATAACCTGTCATTGTAGCAGCAGTAACCGATCTAACAACTGCGCCAGACACTAATTGTGTTACATAGGCGTTGCCGACCGTAGCGCCGAATCTGCCTGTTTACATATCTCTGTATTTGAATACGCACGCCTATACCACTTTCTTTAGCGCTTCAGTGTGTGATACTTCGGTGGATACTTAGTCCCAGGCGTTACACCAGAATAGTTGATCTACATAACGAACTCCACATGTATACAATAAATGAAGCGATCAGGAAGCGGTCGACGAAATTACAGTATAAAATAGATAAGTTGAGAGGCTTGGCGTATCATTTAGGAACATTAGGTCGGACAATGCCACTCCCATGACGCTGTTATAAAGTATCGCGACCATTAGTACAATGAAAATATGAACTATTACATTAGCTGGAGGTACGTTATGGGCCAACACAAAGGCCCTAAGAAGTAAACCCCAAATTTCAGCATTAAATAAAGTGAAAACTCATCCCTACTTGACACCAAAAGGGGTGGCTCGTCGCTGACGGTGAGACTTAATTCTACGGAGCGACGGAAAAAAAGAAAAAAGAAATATTTTTAAAACATTATAGGTGACTCCCTTTTGAAAAGTTACTCTTAGTTATATAGAAACCTGTTCAAGGTTTCTACATTCAACTTATGCAACCGGTTGGCTGTGTATTTCATAGATTGAAATTGTATGAAATGTCCCCACGTCGGAAGCTCGAGTCCTCCTTCGGGCATAGGTGTGTGTGTTGTCCTTAGCGTACGTTAGTTTAATAGTTTAAGTTAGATTAAGTAGTGTGTAAGCCTAGGGAGCGACGAGCTCCGCAATGTGGTCCCATAACAACTTAACACTGCCAAGTACTGTAATAGCAACAAACTCGCACAGTTTTATCAGCGTGATAGTCAACAAGATGTAATGTCGACTTAACGTTTGTTACCAGTATTTCAGATAGCACAGCGATTGTGAACACAGGTCTGCAGACTGTAGGTTTGTGAGCGTGTAGATGGGATAGTGAGAATGAGCAGGGGCCTGTTTCTTTCAGTCGTTTCCACTTCCATTTCAGAGAGTCACTCTTTCTGGGCTTTTTCCCTGTTGGTCAGTCTTCCCCTTTCTGTCGTACTTCTCTCAGTTTGCTGTGTTTTGCCGTTTCCGCCTGTAGACGCACGAACAGTGTCGGGACTGTTGGCAGCAGGTATGCCTATCCTGTGTATGGACTCGTTTTCCTGACACAAACCCACCGACGTGTTCGCTCTCTTGCAAGCAACTGAGAAGTCTCCTGTGTTAAACACAGCGTGTGACTTTCTGGATTGCTCGCCATTTTGGAGATACATAGATTTCGTGCCACTTTATTTTCCGCATGTTATCTGAGAAACTTGGAACATGATATATGCAAATACATCTAGGGCATATACATAAAGGGCAACAGGTAGATTCAATGTTTATAGATTCCTAAAAACCATTTGACACGGTACCTCACTGCAGACTTAACGAAGGTGCGGGCTTACGTATTAGGTTGCCAGTTATGTGAGTGGCTCGAAGACAGAATGGAATGGACAGCAATGTGCGGCTGTTTGTTGTGGTGTACGGAAGGTCTTCAAGATGACTCAGACAAAATTTCTAGTTGGTGTGATGAATGGCCACTAGCTCCAAATGTAGAAAAATGTAAGTGGATGCAGACGAGTAGCAAAAACAAACCCCTAATGTTTGGATACAGGATTAGTAATGTCCTGCATGACACACTTACGTCTTTAAATTATCTGAGCGTAACATTGCAAAGCGATATGAATGCAACAACGATGTGAGGATTGTGACTGGGAAGGCTTCAATTTATTGGGAGAATGTTTAGGAAAGTGCGGTTCATCTGTTAAGGGGACCGCATATAGGACGCTAGTGCGACCCATTCTTGAGTACTACTTGAGTGTTTAGGATCGCCACGAGGTCGAATTAAAGAAATACAGCGAAGCAATTAAGAGGTGAGCTGCTAGATTTGTTACTGGTAATTTCGAACAACAAGGAAGTGTTACGGAAATATTTCGCAAACTCAGACGGGAATCCCTGGAGAGAAAGCGACGAACTTCTCGAGGAACATCACGCAGAAAATTTAAAGCTGACTGCAGAACGATCCTACTGCCGCCAACCTATGTCCCGCTTAAGGATCGCGAAGACAAGATACGAGAAATTGCGGATCATACGGAAGCATATGCACTATATGATCAAAACTATCAACTATCCGGACACCTGGCTGAAAATGACTTAAAAGTACGTGGCGCCCTACATCGGTAATGCTGGAATTCAGTATGGTGTTAGCCCACCCTTAGCCTTCATGACAGCCTCCACTCTCTCAGGCATACGTTCAATCAGGTGCTGGAAGCTTTCTTCGGGAATGGCAGCCCATTTTTCACGGAGTGCTGCACTGAGGAGAGGTATCGATGTAGGTCGGTGAGGCCTGGCACTAAGTCGGCGTTCCAAAACATCCCAAAGGTGTTCTATAGGATTCAGATCAGGACTCTGTGCAGGCCAGTCCATTACAGGGGCCGGCCGGAGTGGCCGTGCGGTTCTAGGCGCTACAGTCTGGAGCCGAGCGACTGCTACGGTCGCAGGTTCGAATCCTGCCTCGGGCACGGTTGTGTGTTATGTCCTTAGGTTAGTTAGGTTTAATTAGTTCTAAGTTCTAGGCGACTGATGACCTCAGAAGTTAAGTCGCATAGTGCTCAGAGCCATTTGAACCATTTGAGCTATTACAGGGATGTTATTGTCGTGTAACCACTCAGCCACAGACCGTGCATTATGAACACGTGCTCGATCGTGTTGAAAGATGCAGTCGCCATCCCCGAATTGCTCTTCAACAGTGGGAAGCAAGAAGGTGCTTAAAACATCAATGTAAGCCTGCGCTGTGAAAGTGGCACGCAAAACAACAAGGTGTGCAAGCTCCCTCCATGAAAAACACGACCACACCACAACACCACCGCCTCCGAATTTTACTGTTGGCACTACACACGCTGGCAGATGACGTTCATCTGGCATTCGCCATACCCACACCCTGCCATCGGACCGCCACATTGTGTACCGTGATTCGTCACTCCACACAACGTTTTTCCACTGTTCAATCGTCCAATGTTTACGCTCGTTGCACCAACCGAGGCGTCGTTTGGCATTTACCGGCGTGATGAGTGGCTTATGAGCAGCCGGTCGACCATGAAGTTTTCTCACCTCCCGCCTAAGTGTCACAGTACTTGCAGTGAATCCTGATGCAGTTTGGAATTTGTGTGTGATGGTCTGGATAGATGTCTGCCTATTACACGTTACGACCCTCTTCAAATGTCGGCGGTCTCTGTCAGTCAATAGACGAGATCGGCCTGTACGCTTTTGTGCTGTACGTGTCCCTTTACGTTTCCAGTTCACAATCACATCGGAAGCAGTGGATCTAGGGATGTTTAAGAGTATGGAAATCTCGCGTACAGACGTATGAGACAAGTGACACGCAATCACCTGACCACGTTCGAAGTCCGTGAGTTCCGCCGAGCTCCCCATTCTGCTCTCTCACGATATCTACTGTCTACTGAGGTCGCTAATATGGAGGGCCTGGCAGTAGATGGCAGCACAATGCACCTAATGTGAAAAACGTATGTTTTTGTGGGTGTCCGTATACTTTCGATCACATAGTCGTTTTTCCCTCCCTCTGTCAGTGAGTGAAACAGGAAAGGAAACGACTAGTAGTGTTCCAGGGTACCCTCCACTAGAGATGGGCAAACTCGTTCATCCTTGGGAACTAGTTCACTGGTGATCACTCTTTTTTCGGAACCGTTCATTTTTACTCGTTCACTGTTGATTGTGCTTGTTTCTTATGAAAATCTGAAAATTAGGAGCATAGGTGACTGAAGATGGAAATCGCCAAGAAGAGGCACTTGCGTCCCCCCTGGAGTACAGAGTTTTTATTCGTAACAAAATTCTCACACACTTGTAATTTTCGTGATTCTGCAAAACATCTCGTTTAGCCAACTGTAGCGTTATGTGGCTGATCGCAGTGAAATAATATAAGGTGGCGCACGAAAAACCGGCCCCGAGTACAGACTGCTCGCCAATTACACGGGATTTGTTGACCGCTACGAGCAGAACAGGTAAACAGTAATAATTAGGCAATGAAGAAATAACAAATAAGCTAATGCAAACAACTTAGAAACAACTGATGACGATTGGTAAGCGACAATAAGCAGTCTAGTACTCGGGGCCGAATTTTCGTGAGCCACCCTGTACCACTGAAATAATATTGTGGGAGTTATATTCTCTTTACAAAATGTGACACCGTACACTGGATTACGAAGCTTTGGCTTCATTCGGTTGTAAGTCGGTCTGCCTTCCATAACATTCAACATGCTGTTTTACCTCGGATGAAAGAAAGACGGAAAATGGCCACTGGTGTGTGCCGTGGCGACGTCCTTTGCATTGCCTTTTTACAAGTATTTCTTCTGCTGTTTATCGAAATAGTGAAGTAAGCTGATACGCCGTTCTGTTACCAGAAAAGATTAATGTATTACATACCACGTAATTTTTATGTAATTTACGTAATTATAAAACACATTTTAATTACCGGTCGTGGACGCTGAATAGAATACGAAAAGAACCAGAAGTTCAGATTTCAAAAAAGGTTTGAAACAGATCTAGATTAGACGTTCGAAGCGAACGAAACGAACAGCTCGATACTGAACTGTGAGCAGTCGGCAGTGGAACTGCGACGAGTGGCCACGCGAAGGACGACGAGGCCGGCCGAGCGAGACGGAGACCGAGACAGATGGGAACGGGAACGAGGCTGGAACGAGACCGGCCGACGTGCCGCCGCGGGAACCAGACCGACAGTTTCCCGTTCCCGAGAACTATAAGTAGAAAGCCGCCACCGAAGTGCACTATCAAAGATCGTTCCTTAGAATCCGTTCCTCTCTTGTTCCGTTCATCTCGGTGAACAGTTCCTTTGGATCCGTTAGTTCGCGAACGACCCGTCTCTACCCTCCAGCACGCACGGTACGGTAAACGCTATTATTCAGGGAAGCAGCAGTCGAGACCAGCATCAACCAACCTTTCTCGCATCGCTTCTTGGATTCTATAAAGATAATGTGTTCCGTGGGTTCCGTAAGGTCGGATAGAGCTTGTAGGAAAGGCGTTTTATGGTTTTCTAGTTAACAGACGTCTGTTTTCGAAATGAATGTCCAAACTGTAACATACGACATGAAAGAGTATTAGAAGCTACAGCGTATCGGTAATAAGTTACCTTGACACAGGGTGGGCGAAATAAAACTTAAGAGGGATGGCGCGGCCGTGGAGACGACCAGCGACTTTCCTGCGATCAGGGCTGCGACTGGCCAGCACGGCTCACTCTCGACTGGATGCAGCTGGTCGCACGATGGAGGTTTCCTGTGCCTCTGGAATCGTGAGGCGAAACGAAAGAAAGCGAAATAGCAGGTTGCAATCCCGTTCTGCAATGGCAATGTTTGTTAATTTTTTGGTGGTAAAAAGAAGTACGCGGTTCATTTCAAAAGTTTTGTACACTGTAAAATACGATTCGAGAAAATAATTTCGCAAAATACCTTTACAAGCCTTCGATATAATCTCCATTCTTGCTCATGGCATCTTCCCAATGTTTTGGCAATTTCCGTATTCCGCGTTGGGCAACTTCATTGTTGAGGTGTCTTATAACTCCGTCGCGTCACTGGAAGCTTCATCGGTTGTAACGTTATCCGCGGAGTTGTCCCGTAATTTTGGGAAAAAAATCAGTCTCGTGGGCTCATACCAGGATTGTATGGTGGGTGGGAAAGTATTTCCCATCCGTGTTTGCAGGATGTTTCTCTCGCTGGCAGTGCAGTATGTGGTGTTTCACTATCGTGCAAAATGAGCGCACCAGCTGCAAGCGTGTCAGGCCTTCTTTGACGAATTTTCGGGCGAAAAACATTTTGCAGAAACAGCCTGTACGAGTAGTACGCACCGGTTGCAGGCGTTCCCTGGGGTACTCCGTTTGTAGCTATGCGTCCATTCGTGTCGTACGCAAAGATCGTCATCAGTTTCACCTTTTATTGTTTGCAGCGGAATTTTTTCGTGCGTGGACAGTCGGGACTTTTCTATTGTGACGAATTAGACTTCAGCTGTGGCTCAAAATCTCGTATAAAGGTTTCATCAGTTGCAACAGTCCCTTTCAGAAATTATTCTTCTTCTGTTCGACGACTTTGAAGCAGTTCTGCAATTCTACTTTCTACTCTTCAGTGACATCATGCGGAACCCATCTGGCAGCAACTTTCTTATCTTTAACTTTGCATTTTTAATTCTGTAAACCGAAGTAACACACACTCTGGACTCATACGCAGTTCCCTCACGTATTTTTCACCGGTCCTCCCTCAAAGTGTCATTAACAATAATCTGGGATATTTAGTCTGTTGCAGCTTGTGGCCTTCCCCTTCTTGAGCTGTCCTCAGTGCTTTTCCGACCGACACGGAAACAAGCAGACCACCGTGATACTGTGCTACGATCCACTACACTATTCCAACACACCTCTTTCAAAGTGTTGGGTTCTTTCCGCGTAGGGATTCGATTTTGATGTAGAAACGCTGGTGACTACGCGTAACCCGACCCTGCTCGGTTTCAGATTCCATTTTAAAACCGAATTACACACAAGACAGCCTCTCGAACCAGCAAACTCGTATCTGACCGTCACGCCTGAAGTCTCACTCACGACTTAATCACGCCACCGTGACGGTCACGCATGTGCAGTTTTGACCCTCGTTTCATTTATAAGCTAGACGTTTCGCTGAGCGCGCGTTAGGGATAACAGCAAATAAGTGGAGATCTTTCACGAGCCGATGAATGTAGACCCTGATTTAGCTCTACGCCTCGTCAAGGGACGTTGTGTTCTACAAAACTACGTACGAAACAGAGATGGCGTACACTTTATGGATACATAGTACGGATATCCTCCAGTTTATCGGGACATTCTACAACGAATACGCGGTCGTGGGTCAAATCCATACTGTTGTTGTTGTTGTGGTCTTCAGTCCTGAGACTGGTTTGATGCAGCTCTCCATGCTAATCAAATCCACACTACAGAAACGTATTTAACGATTACTTTGTAGAAGAAGGCAGTTGGATTACATTCTCTGAATTATATGTCCATGTTGGGCTAATAAAATAAAAACCAAAGCAAAAGCACTTACAAACAGCGTTTTGTTCCCGTAGTGTTGTGCATTCGCTGCTACCGAACATCATAGTTATTTCGTTCCTATTTTTTTAGTTTATCTGCATGTTCTTCCGATGTCAAGTCCCACAAAGCAGGCCTCTTCCTAAATAAAAAATAATCAAATGTAAACAATCCACGTCGCTGCATCCGCGTCGATAGCTGGCCACACACGATCAGCCTAGCGTGGCTTCTGGTACCAGCAGCAAAGACCGGCTGGCATAATTTTACTTTGATTTTGCTACCAGCAGAGTTCAAAGTTGATTGGAAGATGAAAATAACCAGTTTGTTTCTTTGGCCCGACTCCAGTAGATTTCTTCTTGTGGGTTCACGTGGAAAGCCTTCTGTCGGAACTAAAGAGTATCTCCTGTGATATACTTTAAACAACAGACAGTGCTGTTACAGGGTGTTTCCAAAATGACCGGTATATTTGAAACGGCAATAAAAACTAAACGAGCAGCGATAGAAATACACCGTTTGTTGCAATATGCTTGGGACAACAGTACATTTTCAGGCGGACAAACTTTCGAAATTACAGTAGTTACAATTTTCAACAACAGATGGCGCTGCAAGTGATGTGAAAGATATAGAAGACAACGCAGTCTGTGGGTGCGCCATTCTGTACGTCGTCTTTCTGTTGTAAGCGTGTGCTGTTCACAACGTGCAAGTGTGCTGTGGACAACATGGTTTATTCCTTAGAACAGAGGATTTTTCTGGTGTTGGAATTCCACCGCCTAGAACACAGTGTTGTTGCAACAAGACGAAGTTTTCAACGGAGGTTTAATGTAACCAAAGGACCGAAAAGCGATACAATAAAGGATCTGTTTGAAAAATTTCAACGGACTGGGAACGTGACGGATGAACGTGCTGGAAAGGTAGGGCGACCGCGTACGGCAACCACAGAGGGCAACGCGCAGCTAGTGCAGCAGGTGATCCAACAGCGGCCTCGGGTTTCCGTTCGCCGTGTTGCAGCTGCGGTCCAAATGACGCCAACGTCCACGTATCGTCTCATGCGCCAGAGTTTACACCTCTATCCATACAAAATTCAAACGCGGCAACCCCTCAGCGCCGCTACCATTGCTGCACGAGAGACATTCGCTAACGATATAGTGCACAGGATTGATGACGGCGATATGCATGTGGGCAGCATTTGGTTTACTGACGAAGCTTATTTTTACCTGGACGGCTTCGTCAATAAACAGAACTGGCGCATATGGGGAACCGAAAAGCCCCATGTTGCAGCCCCATCGTCCCTGCATCCTCAAAAAGTACTGGTCTGGGCCGCCATTTCTTCCAAAGGAATCATTGGCCCATTTTTCAGATCCGAAACGATTACTGCATCACGCTATCTGGACATTCTTCGTGAATTTGTGGCGGTACAAACTGCCTTAGACGACACTGCGAACACCTCGTGGTTTATGCAAGATGGTGCCCGGCCACATCGCACGGCCGACGTCTTTAATTTCCTGAATGAATATTTCGATGATCGTGTGATTGCTTTGGGCTATCCGAAACATACAGGAGGCGGCGTGGATTGGCCTCCCTATTCGCCAGACATGAACCCCTGTGACTTCTTTCTGTGGGGACACTTGAAAGACCAGGTGTACCGCCAGAATCCAGAAACAATTGAACAGCTGAAGCAGTACATCTCATCTGCATGTGAAGCCATTCCGCCAGACACGTTGTCAAAGGTTTCGGGTAATTTCATTCAGAGACAACGCCATATTATTGCTACGCATGGTGGATATGTGGAAAATATCGTACTATAGAGTTTCCCAGACCGCAGCGCCATCTGTTGTTGAAAATTGTAACTACTGTAATTTCGAAAGTTTGTCTGCCTGAAAATGTACTGTTGTCCCAAGCATATTGCAACAAACGGTGTATTTCTACCGCTGCTCGTTTAGTTTTTATTGCCGTTTCAAATATACCGGTCATTTTTGAAACACCCTGTATCTACGAGAACGTTGGTACGCCAGAGGACCGCAGCGAAATGCAAGCAGACAGTGCATCGGCTGGCATTTGACCTCGAACGTAAATAAATGTAATGTATTTCACTTAAATAGGTGAAGAGGTAAACCACTGTTCGACTACGCTGTTGGCGAGAAATCACTGGAAACACTAGCTGACAGGCAATAGTTAAGAGTAACTATCCGGAGCGACTTAAGGTGAAATGACCACGAAAACCAATAGGAAAAAAGAACCTAGACTGAGATTCATTGCGGAATCTTATTCATCACCGAGCGAACTGATAGAAAAAAAAACTCTTCGTCCGATTGAGTAGTGTTCGTCAGCCTGGGGCCCTTACCGAGTGCGGTTGAGGAAGATATAGCGAAGAGAGGCGTGTTTCATTCCGGGATCGTTTAGTTGGCGCAAGAACGTTACGGATATGACCAACAAACTAAAACAGCAAGGGCCACAAGAAAGGCATTGTGAATTACGGAGAGCATGTTTTGCAAGAAGAGTCGGGTAACATATTACTACCTTCCGCATACTTCTCGCGGAATGACGACGAGAAAATCAGAAAAATTACAGCTCATTTAAGGACATTATTATATTATGTTATGAGACAAAACTTCTGCTATGTTTGATTGTACTGTTTAATACAGTAAGCCTATTTCAATGTGATTCCCAATTACAGGTTGTATCAGTTGGTCCTGATATCCATTTTACATCGATATCTCTGTCGCTGTCATACAATTGTGTAAGTTTGCTCCTTTGGTGCTGTTGTAGCTATAGTAGACGTTGAACTTTTTATTGGAGCAGCTATTTGTGTAGTTGTCTAATTGTGAATGTTTCGTGCCAGCTGACCCAAATGTCCACACAGCTGCCACGTTGCCTGCCTTCCGGAAAGTCTTCGATACAGATTCGCCCCCTCGAATGATTAGCGAAACAAGAGTATACGAAATATCGGACTAGCTGAGTAATCGTAATGAAGAGTTCCTGGCAAACAGAATAAGGCATGTCTTCTTAACGGAGAAAAACCATCAGATTAAAAAGTAACTTCGTGTATACACCTAGGTAGTGTTAGTAGACCATGACTCATCACAATGTACACTGACGGAAAAAAAAATCACAAACGTAAGAAATAATTAATGCAAAGTAATGAAATGTTTGGGTAACATATTTAAGTGATTAACATTGCAAGAACGTAGGTTAATGTAAGCACGATATAAGCCACTGTAAACGTGAAATGCTGGGACATAAATGACTGGTGTAACCGCCAGAATGTTGAATGCAACCACGGAAACATGCACGCGTGTGTTGTTCAGGTGGCTGACATCAGTTTGTGGGATGGAGTTCCGTGCCTGTTGCACTCGGTGGGTCAATACAGTGACGGTGAATGCTCTGTTTGGATGATGCTGGAGCTGTGATCAGATGATGTCCGGTATTGGAGGCAGATCTGGTGATCGAGCAGGTAAGGCGACACTCTGTACAGCAGTTGGGTTACAACAGCGGTGTGTGGGCGAGCGTCATCCTGCTGGAAAACACCCCCTGGAACGACAGCACGACAGGTCGACTCCTCAGAGTGACGTACAAACTTGCAGGCATGCTGCGTGGGACAGCCACGAGAGTGCGCCTGCTGTCGTACGAAATCGCACCCCAAAGCAGAACTAGGTTTAGACCGTTGTGTCTAGCACGCAGACTGGTTTGGGGTCAGTGGAATGAGCGCTACAGGGTGTCTGTGTCGGAGCTTTCCTTGAAGTAAGCGATTTGTAACAGTTGGTTGTGTCACTGTGATGCTCAGATAGCTGCTGCAGATGTAGTGCGATGGTCTTCCCCCTGGATAGTGCCACGTGGTCGTCCGTCTTGCGACTGTACATTCTCGTGACGACAGCTGGCAGCAGTCATTTACAGGGGCTACAGTCCTGCAGTATCGCAAAAGGAACATCCAGCTTATCATAGCCCTATTATACGACCTGGTTAAAGCTCAGTGGGATGCTGATAATGGCGTTTTTGTTGGGCGCTGCTAGCTCCGCTCTTACGCGACTGACCAATCTCAAACGTAATTAACGCTAACGACCGTTACTGCGTGTATCTCAAGCACACCTGATATGCATCCTCACAGTCACACTACTATTGCCATTCTTATACGACTGGCGCAAAATATGAATAGACATCATCTTCCAGGTGCAGAAACACGTCTGCCAACTTTCGTTCCACCGAGCGAGGTGGCGCCGTGGTTAGACACTGGACTCGCATTCGGGAGGACGACGGTTCAATCCCGCGTCCGGCCATCCGGATTTAGGTTTTCCGTGATTTCCCTAAATCGCTCCAGGCAAATGCCGGGATGGTTTCTCTGAAAGGGCACGGTCGACTTCCTTCTCCGTCCTTCCCTAATCCGATGACACCGATGACCTCGCTGTCTGCTCTCCTTCCCCAAAAACAACCCCAACCCAACTTTCGTTTATGTCGCACAACTCCTTGGTGTTGTTATTTGTTTTTTTCCGTTAGTGTACATTTGTGACCTGTCTGATAACATCGGAAGTTTCATAAGGCTTAAGGTCTACACAACTGTAGCGAAATGCAGGAAAACATGCAGAGGATCGACGCTCGGTACAGGGATTGGCACAACATAGGCAAAGTAGACACAAAGACCCATTATTGTATGAATACACGATTGCATCACACCCAGTGGAGTATGGAGTTATTTAAAGTGGAACGACCATATAAAACTAATCACAAAAATGGCAAAAGCTAGACTCGGCTTCATTGAAAGAATCCTGAGGAAGTGTAGTCCACCCACTATGGAGGCAGCATACAAAATCCTCGTTCTGCCAATATTTGAAAGTTTCTCATCAGCTTGGGATCCTTACCAAATAGGGCCGAAAGACGAAACAGAGATGATCTGACGAAGAGCGATACTTTTCGTCACAGTTTCATTCAGTAACCGCGAAAGCGTCATGGAGATACTCATCCAGCTCCAGTGACGGACGTTACAAGAGCCATTGCGCTCTGCGGTGTGATTTGGTTTTAAAATTCTGAGTGCATACCTTCCTCCAAAAGTCAACCAATGTAGTGCTACCTGCTACATATATCTTGCGAAATTACCACGAAGGTAAAATTAGAGAGACCGAGTTCACACGGAGGAGTACCGACAATCGTTCTTCCTGCACACCATCCGGGATTGCAACAGGAAAGGGGGATGTATCAGTGGAGCACGAAGTACCTTCCACCACATCCTAGGACTGTTGATATTTTTAAAAATATCGGGAATCCGATATATCAATATTTAAAAGATGTCATTATTGATCCTCGATACATCGAAAAAAGGCATCGATATATCATCGGAAAAAATGTCTATGTATTGACCTGTAAAATTATCGGCTGCACTTTATTATATGTTCTGTACATCAACAAGGTACCAGCTTGCTTATTCCCCTTAGAGCAAGAACTTAACAGAAAACGATGCACGTTCACGCTTGGCGATAACCACTTTGCTCACTGCATGTGAGTGGCGCAAAAAAAGGCGTCCATTGGGTCCCTCGTCTAGTTTCGTCACATGTCGGAAGCGTCCCGTACACGTCATGTCCACTTCTCTGTTTTTTCATTCCTGCCAACGCCAATGCCCTAGCAGTTGTAGCGTCAAAATTCCATGGTGAAATTAAACATTCCAGTTTCTGTTGGCAGCGCCGAGCGCCGATTACGTCAGCATTTCCCACCGCAAAGACCAATCTTGTCAATTGGATTTCTGTTCATGATTTTCAGCAACTGTTTTTGAAGTATACCAATGTGAAGAAATAGCACACTAATTGCGTTACAAAAATTTTAAGGCAACTAGAGTGCTGTTTCTTCACATCGGAAATCTTATTTCATTCAAACCGCCATCTCCCACTGCAGTCGGACTTCTTCTTTGTGCCACCTATATTTGGTTCATACAGTCAAAGAGAAAGACTGGACGTGAGTAGTAATACTCGTTCACATAGTGAAAGTTAAATTACGTTCCACTACAATTTCAAATATTTACCGAAGATTGCGAAAAAATGTAATATAAAATAAAAATATCGACACTCGATAATGATATTTGGATACCGATATGTTGATATATCGGGGGGTAATACGTCGTCGAATTATCGATGCTTTTGGAAAAAATATCGAAGTATTTATATATCGATATTTATCAACAACCCTAGTAGGCGTATTAAGTCTAAGCATGAGAGACAGACAAAGCTACCCCGATCTTTACACTCTTCTATAGCAGCAACCATCAAAAGAAACTTAGCTGACAATCGAAAAGGAAAGCCGTATAGAGTCTTGAGGTAATCGTAGGGGTAAATTTGGCGACCAAATTGGAAAGGTATTCCTTCAACTACTTTTCATATTCGTTTCGCGAAATGTGCTATTGAGATCTAATTGCAGTATGAGACCAGAAAGCGTAAGTAGAATTTAAGTGCAACAGCGCTTTCTAAAGAGTACCGTTCTTGCACTGAGTACGAAAAGGATTCAGGCACCCGTAAGACCATAAAGAAATCCATAGTTTTCCTTAAGGCGGAATGGTTACTTCAACGAACCCGCCCTTTTCCATCTGATGTACATACTGATTCTTATTAATGTTTAAAAACTTTCTAAAGGACGTAGCTCACGCTGAGATAAGTAATTTAGTCTAAGACAAAAGGGCACAAATGTCGCGAAATACCCAAAACGTGGATGACAAGTGTTGAACATCTGACTGCCACTGCGACACGCTATAGATATTGACGTACTAAAGCCCTCCTAACATCCTAAAGCACAGGAAACAATCTCGGTGATGTAACTACTTGTACCTTCGACAATTTTATATAGACTTTTGAATTCATCAGATCTGCGACGCCAGCAATAAGCGTGACAGTCACGGATGTGCTTATCAACTTCCAGTAGAAGAAGGTACAACAATGGCGTGTGCATTACGCATTAGTTTCCTGTAATCACGCGACTCACAGCTGCGCTAAATATCTTCAATGTTGCTAGTTGGCTGTAAAATATTCCGAGACCATATGTTCCAAGAAGAGTCGAGTAACATATTACTTCCTCCCACTTAAGTCTCGCGATATAGCCTTGACGAAAAAGCAGAGCTCATACCGAGGCTTATCGACAGAGTGTCCTGCTTGTGCACTATTCGCCACTGGGACCGGAGAGCAGAAGAATTATAATTCTACCGGAACTACGAAAGCTGTTCATGGCGCTAATAAATTAAAAAAATTTAAGAAAACAGATTTTGCATAATAGTCAATGTGGATAAAATATCATTTTAATGTTGTAGTGAGGAGAGAAATCGCTATTGTGATTAAATTTGCTGATTTGTTGTGATTGTTATTCTTGTTGTTATCGTTGTTGTTGTTGTTGTTCTGTCCATTAGTTCTTAGACGTACATTGACTCCAAGTAGGAGTTGTGCGACGTAAACGAAAGTTGGTAGGTGTGTTTCTACATCTGAAAGGCGTCTATTCAAATTTCGCGCCAGTCGCATAAGAGTGGCACTAATAGCGCCGCTATGGGGATGCAAATCAAGTTGGATTTAAATACACGCTGTAACGGTCGAGAGGGTCAGTTATCTTTGAGATTAAACGTGGCGAGGTGGTGTTAGTCAAGAATGCCTCGAAGGCGACAAAGACGACATTATCAACACCTCACTGAGTTTGAACGAGGTCGTGTTGTTATACGAGAAGCTGGTCCCTCAGGAACATTTAGCAGGAATGTAGCTATCGTACATGATTAGTGGCATTGTTGGTGTACTGTTGCAAGAACAACAGACTCCGGCCGACCACGTGGTACCATTGTTTGGCGTATGGCTCTGGCGTGTCGTACTGCATATGCAGGAGCAGTTGGCACTGCAGTGACACAACGAACTATTACAAGAATACCTGCGACACAGACGCCCTGTATTATAGAATGCATTCCACTGACCCCAAACCTCCGCCATTTGCGACTTGAGTGGTGTCAAGCGAGAGCTCAGTGGAGAGCACGGTGGAGTTCTGATGAAAGTTGGTTCTTTCGGTCCCAGTGATAGCTATGTTTTTGTTAGAAGTAGGCCAGCTGAGGGCCTGCGAGCAACCTGTCTGCGTCCTAGACACGCTGGACCTACACTTGGAGTTATGGCCTGGGGTGCGATTTCATAGGACAGCAGGAGCACTCTCGCGGTGATCCCACGCACCCTGGCTGCAAAACTGTACGTCAATCTGTTGTGCTGCCATTACAGAGCGGCATTCCAAGGCGTGTTTTCCAAAAGGTTAACTTTCACCCTCGAACCGCTGTTGTAACCTAACCTGCTCTACAGTATCGACATGTTGTCTTAGCCTGCTCAATCGCAAGATCCGTCTCCAGTCGAGCACATATGGGACATCCTTGGACGACAACTCCAGCATCATCCATAAACAACATTAACCGTTCCTGTACTGACTAATCAAATGCAACAGGCATGAATTCCACTGCACACACTGACATCCGGCACCTGTGTAACACCTTGCATGCACGTTTCTACAATGTGTCGGTGACGTATTTCTGCTGTGGCTAATAACAGACGATTCTGACGTATGTTGTGATGTACCTAAGCAATATACCTATTTTGTAAATTTCAGAAATATTCTTTTTCGAACACAATTTTTTTTTGGGAACTGTATTGTCAAGTTTTATTCGTTCCATCTTAAGTGGTTTACAGTAAATTGGATCACTCTGAAAGCATACAATTTTAATTTGTCACATTTTTGTGCTCTCTTTCATATTTATGGAAACCAGTGGTGGACCATAACGAATTCTTGTACCTCGATTTCTGATATCAAAATTAACGCCTTAGGTTATCATTTGCTACACCTGACGGGCCAATAAATTCATTATACGATCGCTATTAATTAATTCATTTGTCGCTGCTGAAGTGACATATTCTACGTTACAAAAAAGTTATTTTCCTGTCGATTGTTTTAACTAAAATATACAAGACTAAATCAATACAGTGTAGTCCCAAACAACATTTCTAGCAGCGAGTATGACGTAACACTGTGGAGACAGACGATTCCTCATATAGGAACCGCTGCACTATTAGACACCTCACTGTCGACGCTGCTGTTTGCAGGGATATACCGTCGTTGGATGATCCTAATGAAACGCAGAAATACTGTTACAAAATTTCCAGTTAGTGTAACGAGCGGCAGCTGTCTATAAATGTGCGTAAGTTTAAGACAATTTGTGCAACGAAGAGAAAGAACCGAAACGAATACGATTACAGTATTCGTGGTGAATATGTTATGCACTCCACATCGTATACATATTTTAGCGGTAGTACTAAGAAGCGATATGAAATGGAAGGATCAAGTAAACTCATAAATAAGAAAGACTAATTGGAAAGTTAGATTTCTTGTAAGGATTCTGCGAAGCAGCAGTGTAAAGGGAACCGCATCCAAGACGATAGTGTGAGCAATTCTATAGTACTGTCCCAATTTTTGGCGTCTTTTTCAAGTAGGTTTGACAACCGACACTGAAATAATTCACAGACTCACTACTCGCATCGAAACAAGTCTGTATAGGCCATAAGAAAGCGTAATAGAAATTTTCGGGAACTTAAATATGAGTCTTTGGAAGAAAGAGGACTCAGTTCTCACGAAGTTCTGTCGAATACATTTCAAGAACAGTGTTCCACCATTATGGCACGACCATTGCGTATCTCGCGTTTGTATCATGACAATAATATGAAAGAGATTACGGCACTTACAGAGGGAAATAGAAAGTCAGTTTTTGCTCGCTCAGTACCAGAATGGAACTTGACAGAAAATCGATAATATTGATATGATATACCTTCCGTTATACACTGTACAGTGGCTTGTGGAGAGCACAGTATATATAGATGTAGATATAGATGCTAGTTGGAGTGTAAACGGGAACGTACATTTACTCTGAGACGAGGTTGGTCATCCGAGTGCTTAGTTACTATAAGCACGCAGAAAAGATATGATAACGCATAGGGGCTGGTCAACAGGTAGCACTTCTGCCCGCGTAATTGCAACTCATTAGCACCAACCGTACGCTTAACCAGCAGCGGTCGGTAGTAAGGCATGCGATGTCCTAGAACCTAGGCCTCAGTCAGGGCTGCCTGTCAACTAATGCATTCTAGACGTGGCGCGTACGGATGGCGTTTACATCAATGAAGTTTTGTTATTGGTATGTTGGTACATCTTGCTCAATAACCTCATATCAAATGTCGACTTGGTCTGTGCGAATTTTTAAAGTAGTCGTGTTGCATTATGTGAGAATTCATTCATGTGGATAACCTGTAATACTGCGCTATCACTCGCTTCTAATTTTTAAAATCTCAGAACGGTTCATCGACAACGGATTACCATCTAAAATGGCGAAGGTATATAAGGAGCCTGCTCCTTCATTTTCAACAGCTGAGATTTGCGAGGCTGAATTCAAATATAGCTTTATTACTCTTGAAAATAACATGTCAGCATTTTTAAAGATTTTGTCACACGATTTCTTAAAAATAGGTGTTCTAGAATCAATCTGTAATGTTGATCCTGAAAATTGTTATTTTGTTATATAATGTCAGGGTTTTTCAGAAAATAAAATATCGAATTTTTAAGATAAATAACAAATATTAAAATAAATTTTCTAGCAAGGTCTATCTTTTTATAATTATTGCTTCTTAGGCGTATACTAAAAATACTATGAATGGTTCCCATAGTAACTGTTGTTTCCTCGCAGAACATCCTAATTTACTGTCCCTCTTCCACATCCAACAACACTCGTTCGTCAAACTTTCATTTCATCTTCCCTAGTACCGCTTCGCCACCTCCTTAATGTCCTTAAGGTCGCTAACTGCTTGCTCTTCACTTTAACGTCCCAGGTTTTCAGGAATGTATTAAGTATGTGAACTTAGGAAGAGAACTTTTGTCATGTTACACACCAACTTCCTAAAGTATTTTAACATAGTTTTGACAGTGTTCTCCTTGTAGAACAGACCTTAAAAATCGCTTCATCCAACTTAATGTGATGTGTAGTGGCGCAATCTATATTTCGCTTTGTGATCGGAAAGCGGTTCATGCTAGCTTTTGGTATGCTAAAGGGATTTATCCCATTTATTACCTAGCAATAGGATAAAACCATAACTAGCGAATAATACTGGTATCATCCGGACCAAGTTGATGAAAAAAATATTTGTTGAGATATATTGATTGCACAGTTTTAAGGAACATCTATTATCAGGATTGTAAAAGGTGCTTTAACCATTAGAAAATGGAGGGATTTGAAGTAAGAACTATTGTTAATACTACCCATTTTTCGGATGTGATTTAGCGATTGTTATACTTTATCAGCAATAATTATTTACATAACGTAACCTCACTTTACGAGTCAAGAGAGTTCGACTATGCCTTTCAAGGGACAATGCTATCATCATCGGGTTGCTGTCATTCAGTTTTTGGCATTCATAAAATTGAATAAAACAAAATAATAAACACATTAGAATTTAGGTCCTCGTTTTATGCAAAATAATCCACTTTACACACTACTACCGTACAGCAGGGCCTGTCTTCTTCTTTAGCCATGACTTGACGCTATGGGCACTTAATGTTTTTCTTTATAAAAAATTATTGCTGCATCCATCCTGTTCTCAATGTTCGGCGACCTCTTACTTCTATCGATTCCCACAGTGAAACAAATTTCTGATGGAAGAACAATCTGAGTACAGAGAACAGTTCTGGTAACCCTTTTTCCCTGTTACTTTACTTAATTTCTTTCTTAAATCGCATTTAGCAACTCAGAAAATATTCATTTGAAGATATGTACAGGAATGTTTTGTAGGTAGCGACGCCTCGTTTATTACCAACCACAGCAGGCACAGTTCAAATGGTTCAAATGGCTCTGACCACCATGGGACTTAAGTTCTGAGGTCATCAGTCCCCTAGAACTTAGAACTACTTAAGCCTAACTAACCTAAGGACATCACACACATCCATGCCCGAGCCAGGATTCGAACCTGAGACCGTAGCGGTCACGCGGCTCCAGACTGTAGCGCCTAGAACCGTTCGGCCAACCGGCCGGCGCAGACACAGTTGTCACGCTACAAAGGCAGATGGCTGATACAGCATGAGAACAAACGTCGAAACCGACAGGTGCGAGGCACCAGCGGTGGGGTCGCTGTAGGAGCCAGACTGAATGTTCTATGATATATGGCCCGAGTAGCTTTCAGAAGTAATGAATACGTCGATGAAAGGCTCTTTATTAATTAAAAGTATCTCTATTATTTAGTAATATCAAATATCTGGGCTGATAGAAACAACTTGTAATCCATTGGCAATCGATCACTCACGAACGTATACAAGATTGTATAAGCATAAAGTTGAACTCTCAGGGGCTGGACTGATTTTGGAGATGAACGAAGAGTCGTTGTTCTGACACCGTCTGATTCACACTTTCGCGTCGGTGGATCGCAACAGTGGAATGTGCAATGCAAAGTGGTTATGACTGTCACTTTATCACTGTGTTACATCGTAACCCTTTGGCTACCAATACTTTTTCAGAATGAAAGACATTAATGTGTGTTTGTTTTAATTAACGTCGTAGTCAGAAGTAACGACATGACAAAAAATATTTTCCGCTGTTTCATTTTCCAAGGTGGGGAGGGATGGGGCATTTACTCACAGTCACCTCCGTGGTTTCAGAAACTACAAGGCGTTCACAAAACAGACACATACATCCCGTGTCTCCAAGTTTGTAACTCATATTACAGCTGCTCAGTATGGGTGCCGTTTGTGAAGCAGAGAACGTCAATAAGTGCGTGCTATTCAACGACACGAATTGCCCGAGACGGCGCAACATCAGCTCGATACGCACATCTGTTCACTGCGTTGCCTACCTGTAGGCGCGAACTAATTCGATGAGACCATACGGAACAGAGGGTTAACAGAGAAACCTGAAGACACCACAGTCAACAGGAGCAATCTGTAATTAAAAGAAATCTGCAAACTATTAGCAGGTTTCCCATTATCCATGGGACATTAGTACATAGCAAGATCGTGTAGCATACTCTACTAGCTCCCTCATAGCCTAACGTGGAACACATACGTCCCATTTGTAGACAAAGGGTTACATTTCTGTAAATGTTATAGGATACCATCAGAACGTTACTTCGTCTGATACAGTGGGAAGTATTGGCGACTACTTTGAACCTTACACGGACATACGAGAAGGATGCGGTGCCGAATAAAGTCTAAAGTCAGAGTACGACATTTTTATGGTAGTTTCTTCGCATTCCAATCAAAGTTATCTGCTCTTTGTGTTTTCTTATATAGCCAGGCTGCGGAGCAACGGAGCAAACGCAAGACGCTAAGTGGTAACAGACTCTTAGATGAACAGACTTCACAAGAACGCGCCTGGCGTTTCGTTCTTAACAGGAAGTTGATACTGCATTGGTAGGTTCCCAAATATGGTAGTGGTTATAACACACAGCCAGGGGTGGGCAAAGTTGCAGCTCTTTCAAAATCGTTCTTCAAGAGTGTGATCTACTCACTGGAAAAAACTTTGAAAAACCTGCGGTGACCTACTTCCGCGTACAAGTATTAACTTCCATTACGTCTTCAATTTATCCATTGTGAAATATCGGAGATAATACTACATACAAGCACTGTGATATCACGAAATTATGCCTGGCGTTAGAAGAAAATATCTTCTGTGCTCCAGCGGAGAAGCAGGAAGCGCTACCCATATTTGCTAACAGAATAAGTGTACTACACTCACTGTTATATCACGGGGCCTCTATCAATACCACAATTTCAACATAATATTTCTTACTTGACAATTAAATAGACAGACATCTACCTTTCTATTGACTGCAGACAGTAGAACAGAATATCATACAACGTTATATGTTGATGTGGACAGTTCGAAAGAAAAACATTTATAATGATTTGTTATAGCTATTACATAACTGTTTAACCCACGTTTGAAGGATCACAGGTTTTTGCAGACTATGATTACTAATGTTACATGAAAAAGGACGTCAATCTAACAGCTTCTGCTTATACAATTACAGGATTGCAACCGAAAACAAAGTTGTGACGGAATCGCTTAGAAGATACAGGGCTACCAACTGTGGTCAATGAAAATACTACACGCTGCAACTCGTTTGTTTCGTAGGAAAAACAGGCAGGTAAACTCCAGGGCCTCACTCAAAAGTGATGAATCCCTGGAGGCTTGCAAAGTGATGAAAGTGTGCAGCCAACGTCGAAATTAAGGGTCATCAATTTGTTTCGGCCACTGATATTCATTATGGCGAAGATAAACTGCAGTTGTTAGTAAATGGCCGGCCGGTGTGGCCGAGCGGTTCTAGGCGCTAGAGTCTGGAACCACGCGACCGCTACGGTCGCAGGTTCGAATCCTGCCTCAGGCATGGATGTGTGTGATGTCCTTAGGTTAGTTAGGTTTAAGTAGTTCTAAGTTCTAGGGGACTGATGACCTCGGATGTTAAGTCCCATAGTGCTCAGAGCCATTTGAACGATTTTTTGTTAGCAAAAAATAAGTCAATATTTCTGGATAACTGATCTTAAAACAATTACAACAGATTATAAGACAATTTGCCGAATCTCATTCACCCACGCTATTCCTCAAAATAAACATATACCTGTGTACAGACACTTAGAAATTGTAAAACCTGTCATACAATATAAAAACATGTTCTAGAAGGCAAAGGAACATATCGGAAGAAATGTTTCAGACAATATAATAAACTAAAGAGTTTGTGTAGCCTGTCATTTAAAAAAGCGACTGTCAGTTGCGCACTCATATAATTGACTTTTAAAATAAAGAATGTATTAGATGACCCAACTACGATGCAACTTTATTATTATGCGTGCAGGTTTTCGAAAATGCGAGTGGTTATTCCATTTTAATCATCGCCTAACGCCCATCTTTGTCAGTTGACATCAACTGCCTTGTTTGCTTAATGCTCTCGAGTCATCTTTATAAACTCGATACTTATCTTTGCAGGGGCTAGGACTACATGTGCCGAAAGTACGATCTTAAAAAGTTTCTTTTTTATGTTTTATCGTGGATTGGTCTCGCAGTGCCAGGACACTAAGTTTTGTTCACGAATATTCGAGATATATAAAAATTCGTTACCTAATTCGGCTGACCCTTAAACAGTTGTGAAGAAATGTATGCATTACTACCTCCACCATCTGTATGTTTGTTTCTCGATATTGAACTTTCACAGAATTAAAAATTTTGATTATCCTCTGTGCGTTTATAGGCAGCGTTTTACAATATTTTTTGAACGGAGAGAAAAGCTTTTCTAGATTTAACGATGGATATTCCGGTACGATAGCTATAATCTTAATAAATATAAACTGATTTACTATTTCGCCTGCTTGATCAGACGAATAAATATTACAAAGATTATTACGACGCTTTACGTGTATTAAAAGAGGAGATCCTTTCCGTTCGAAGGCCTTACGGTCCAGAATCGGTATGCCAATATGCAAACTCGCCGTGAGCATTGAGGCAGTCATCCCAAGAACGCACTAGGCTGAAAAAACCCATTTGGAAAACACCATCCTGCTGCGTGAACAAGTCCAAAACAACCCGCTGCATATCGTCGTCCCTCAGGAATCGTCGGCCCCTCGAGCCTTTAAGGGACCAAAGGCGTCATAACCGCATGGGGAGAGGGATCAGGACTATAGGACAGGTACTCGAGTGCCTCCCATTTGAGTTGGTGTAACTTGTGAGTTACTACGTTTACAATGTTGGGAAGCAGCAGCACCCCTTCACACAGTTTTCCACAACGGTAGTTTTCGAGAGATATGCTGCCCTGTACACATTCTTCATTCTCCGGTGGATATCTACCGGTGTTTTTCCTTCAGCAACAAAGGAAAAATATAACAGCATCCATCCTGTTTGGACGCAAATGGTAACATCGCCTTACTTCACGTTTTCGTGTTTGCAGAACGACACGAATGCGCCACTAGTCCCTTGCCTGCTTACCGGAGTGGCGCTGTGTTGCATGTATGCTGCAGGAAAACGTTTTTAATCGCCCCTTACACAACACTAGTTATTAACTATTGTGCGGTTTGCGTCCATAAAATGATATCCATTATATTTCTCATAAGACAGGAACAAAACCGTCTCAGAAAACGAAGTTTGAATGTCTTACAATGTTTGTGTGAGGTGGACAGTATATTTATAATTACTAAGGGCGCATTAGGAGTAGCCGAGCAATCTGACACAGATTTGCAACACCACACTGTCTGAAACATACACATAAGAGAGCTACAATAAGGCGCATACGGGCAACCGAGGTACTTCTACACGGATGCCCAATGGCTATATTGATCGGAATACATACATAACAGAAAGATGTCTGAACGAGAGTAGAATTCATTTCGAGAACATCTGAATATTAACCTGGTAAACACGTTTCAATATTTGCATGAGCAGCGAGACAGTTACAGCTAGAAACTTTCATTTTGTAGTAAACGGACTGCGCGCTGAAATGAACCTTCACGACAGACTGAAACTGCCTGTTGGGGTATAGTCCTGATCTTCCCCCTAACTATAGATGTGCTAGTGTAGTATGTAGAATGCTTCGGGATCAGATAATTCTAATATATCTAAATCATGTCATAGCCACCCTTTTTTAAGTAATGGATATCTAAGATAGTCATGGGATAGCACAAATTCTGGACAACATATGCACGCTCGATAAAGTTAAAGCTGCTTCGTAAAAGTGTGTTGACGTTTTAGCGAATTCTTAGACGTAAAAATATTATTTGTTGTATATTGGTTGCACGATCCTGTCGCTTAGTAGCCTCCTGTACTTCCAGGTACCCACCGAGGGCACCATACGCCTAGAAGCCACAGAATCCACTTAAGCTTTTTTTTTTTGTGCTGTTGAAACGATGCTGCTTGTGCTTTTGAGGCGGAACTAAGGAACGAGGCAACCATTTCTTTCAGAAGGAAGAGGATGGACCACGAAGAACGACACCCAAGTTTACCAGTGCAGGAAACTTTTGTCCAGATGCTTCTTGTCAGGGTTGAAATTTGGCGACTCAGCATGAAATTGAGCTTTAAATTCCTCTCCAGTGAGCGTGATCTTCCAACTTTCGAAACAGTTGTCCTTGCGTTTGGTTGGTTATCTTCTCGGTTTGGTCAAATCTCCTTCCAGAAAGTCTCTATTGTGGTCTTTCCCCTCAGTTTATTGTTTTCTCTAAATTATCTCCTTGGCTTCAGATTCCAACGACTTGAAGATTATGTGCAGTCACATAATCCTTTAATTCGTTTACAACTAAAGCATTATTTCTTTCAGTCCATGGTACTCGCAATAATCTCTTATATGCCCACTTCTCTAATGCATCAAGTTTTCTTCATTCAGCTTCTTAGGTGGTCCGTGTTTCGTATTATACAGGAACACTACATAAATTAGCATCCTTAAGAGGGATGATTGTTTATGTCTACTAAGAACACGACCTTCACATACAGCCGCCCTTCGCTTTGATGTTACTTCTCTCGCAAGTCTCATTCTTCGTTTTAGTTCGTTAGTGCAGCTTCCATCCTATCAGGCCATTGATTCCAGGGAGACGAAATTATAGACGTTTTTCGACCTGCTAAAGTATCCATTTGTGGCAGATTCAACGCGATGAAATATAATGGTTTTGGTTTTGCTTAGGCTACATTTGTTGCTTCTTTTTCCATCCCTTTAATAGCGTTCTGTCATTCCTGTTTGTAATATTAGTAGTGAAAATCTGATTTATCTCCCTCCCCCCTCCCCCACCCGTCAGTAACAAAGGTACAGAAGCTAAATTAATAAAAAGACAGAGAGAAGTTAAGATCCATACGAGACAGTCAAAGAATTCCTTCTTTACGATGTTGTTGAACTCGCGCGTCACATTTCCGTGAACGTTGGTTATGACGTCAAAGCGTTGGCCCTTCATGTGGGTTTCCGCACTTGGTCGTTTTGATAACACAGTCTCGTCGCCTGTGATGACTTTTTCCAGGAAAGAATTTTCCGCGTTTTGCTTGCTAATCCTGTCGCGGCAAGAGTCCATGTGTCGCTATTTCAATTGGGAGTCATGGTGTTCGGTACAAACTTTGCACACACCGTTCTCTTCTTCAAGAAATTCTGGAGAATAAAGCAAGCAGCAGTACATCTATAGATGTAAATTGTGAACTCTTTTATTAAGATACTAGTTTCGATGTTACATTACATCGTCATCAGGCCCCTTGACTAAAGTAGATCGGTTAAAACCCAATTGCTTGTAGTCACTGTAGGGGCCACCATAAGATAACCAATGTCCACAGTTCTCTGACGTCAACTACGTGGTCACTAAGTGCATCTACCGACAACTGTTGGAATCCATGTTGAGAATGTCTTGATCACTTGAGGTAGAGACGTTCACTTCTTTGCGATGCATGACACAAGATCGTTGACTGCCTTCTAAAACTGGTCGAATGTACAGCTGTTAGTTGAAGCTGCCACCGGACAGGAATAAAATCAGTCTCTGAATTTACTGGAAAGACCGTGTATGTCTACATCTACATCTATACTCCGCGAGCCACCTTACGGTGTGTGGCGGAGGGTACTTATTGTACCACTATCTGATCCCCCCTTCCCTGTTCCATTCACGAATTGTGCGTGGGAAGAACGACTGCTTGTAAGTCTCCGTATTTGCTCTAATTTCTCGGATCTTTTCGTTGTGATCATTACGCGAGATATATGTGGGCGGTAGTAATATGTCGTCCATCTCTTCCCGGAATGTGCTCTCTCGTAATTTCGATAATAAACCTCTCCGTATTGCGTAACGCCTTTCTTGAAGTGTCCGCCACTGGAGCTTGTTCAGCATCTCCGTAACGCTCTCGCGCTGACTAAATGTCCCCATGACGAATCGTGCTGCTTTTCGCTGGATCATGTCTATCTCTTCTATTAATCCAACCTGGTAAGGGTCCCATACTGATGAGCAATACTCAAGAATCGGACGAACAAGCGTTTTGTAAGCTACTTCTTTCGTCGATGAGTCACATTTTCTTAGAATTCTTCCTATGAATCTCAACCTGGCGCCTGCTTTTCCCACTATTTGTTTTATGTGATCATTCCACTTCAGATCGCTCCGGATAGTAACTCCTAAGTATTTTACGGTCGTTACCGCTTCCAATGATTTACCACCTATGGCATAATCGTACTGGAATGGATTTCTGCCCCTATGTATGCGCATTATATTACATTTATCTACGTTTAGGGAAAGCTGCCAGCTGTCGCACCATGCATTAATCCTCTGCAGGTCCTCCTGGAGTACGTACGAGTCTTCTGACGTTGCTACTTTCTTGTAGACAACCGTGTCATCTGCAAATAGCCTCACGGAGCTACCGATGTTGTCAACTAAGTCATTTATGTATATTGTAAACAATAAAGGTCCTATCACGCTTCCCTGCGGTACTCCCGAAATTACCTCTACATCTGCAGATTTTGAACCGTTAAGAATGACATGTTGTGTTCTTTCTTCTAGGAAATCCTGAATCCAATCACAAACCTGGTCCGATATTCCGTAAGCTCGTATTTTTTTCACTAAACGTAAGTGCGGAACCGTATCAAATGCCTTCCTGAAGTCCAGGAATACGGCATCAATCTGCTCGCCAGTGTCTACGGCACTGTGAATTTCTTGGGCAAATAGGGCGAGCTGAGTTTCACATGATCTCTGTTTGCGGAATCCATGTTGGTTATGATGAAGGAGATTTGTATTATCTAAGAACGTCATAATACGAGAACACAAAACATGTTCCATTATTCTACAACAGATTGACGTAAGCGAAATAGGCCTATAATTATTCGCATCTGATTTATGACCCTTCTTGAAAATGGGAACGACCTGCGCTTTCTTCCAGTCGCTAGGTACTTTACGTTCTTCCAGCGATCTACGATAAATTGCTGATAGAAAGGGGGCAAGTTCTTTAGCATAATCACTGTAGAATCTTAAGGGTATCTCGTCTGGTCCGGATGCTTTTCCGCTACTAAGTGATAGCAGTTGTTTTTCAATTCCGATATCGTTTATTTCAATATTTTCCATTTTGGCGTCCGTGCGACGGCTGAAGTCAGGGACCGTGTTACGATTTTCCGCAGTGAAACAGTTTCGGAACACTGAATTCAGTATTTCTGCCTTTCTTCGGTCGTCCTCTGTTTCGGTGCCATCGTGGTCAACGAGTGACTGAATAGGGGATTTAGATCCGCTTACCGATTTTACATATGACCAAAACTTTTTAGGGTTCTTGTTTAGATTGTTTGCCAATGTTTTATGTTCGAATTCGTTGAATGCTTCTCTCATTGCTCTCTTTACGCTCTTTTTCGCTTCGTTCAGCTTTTCCTTATAAGCTATGATTCGACTACTCTTAAACCTATGATGAAGCTTTCTTTGTTTCCGTAGTACCTTTCGTACATGATTGTTATACCACGGTGGATCTTTCCCCTCGCTTTGGACCTTAGTCGGTACGAACTTATCTAAGGCGTACTGGACGATGTTTCTGAATTTTTTCCATTCTTGTTCCACATCCTCTTCCTCAGAAATGAACGTTTGATGGTGGTCACTCAGATATTCTGCGATTTGTGCCCTATCACTCTTGTTAAGCAAATATATTTTCCTTCCTTTCTTGGCATTTCTTATTACACTTGTAGTCATTGATGCAACCACTGACTTATGATCACTGATACCCTCTTCTACATTCACGGAGTCGAAACGTTCCGGTCTATTTGTTGCTATGAGGTCTAAAACGTTAGCTTCACGAGTTGGTTCTCTAACTATCTGCTCGAAGTAATTCTCGGACAAGGCAGTCAGGATAATGTCACAAGAGTCTCTGTCTCTGGCTCCAGTTCTGATTGTGTGACTATCCCATTCTATACCTGGTAGATTGAAGTCTCCCCCTATTACAATAGTATGATCACGAAACTTCTTCACGACGTTCTGCAGGTTCTCTCTGAGGCGCTCAACTACTACGGTTGCTGATGCAGGTGGTCTATAGAAGCATCCGACTATCATATCTGACCCACCTTTGATACTTAACTTAACCCAGATTATTTCACATTCGCATTCGCTAATAACGTCACTGGATATTATTGAATTCTTTACTGCTATAAATACTCCTCCACCATTGGCGTTTATCCTATCCTTGCGGTATATATTCCATTCTGTGTCTAGGATTTCGTTACTGTTCACTTCCGGTTTTAACCAACTTTCCGTTCCTAATACTATATGCGCACTATTTCCTTCAATAAGAGATACTAATTCAGGAACCTTGCCCTGGATACTCCTGCAGTTTACCAATATTACGTTAACTTTTCCTGTTTTTGGTCTCTGAGGACGGACGTTCTTTATCAACGATGATAATGTCCTCTCTGGTAAGCCGTCAGGTATTTTATCGTTTCGCCCAAGGGGGGGTCCCTCTAACCTAAAAAACCCCCGTGTGCACGCCACACGTACTCTGCTACCCTAGTAGCTGCTTCCGGTGTGTAGTGCACGCCTGACCTGTCTAGGGGGGCCCTACAGTTCTCCACCCAATAACGGAGGTCGATGAATTTGCAACCATTATAGTCGCAGAGTCGTCTGAGCCTCTGGTTTAGACCCTCCACACGGCTCCAAACCAGAGGACCGCGATCGACTCTGTGCACTATGCTGCAGATATTAAGCTCAGCTTGCACTCCGCGTGCGATGCTGGTTGTCTTCACCAAATCAGCCAGCCGCCGGAAGGAACCAAGGATGGCCTCAGAACCCAAGCGGCAGGCGTCATTCGTTCCGACATGTGCTACTATCTGCAGCCGGTCACACCCAGTGCGTTCAATAGCTGCCGGAAGGGCCTCCTCCACATTACGGACGAGACCCCCCGGCAAGCACACCGAGTGCACACTGGCATTCTTCCCCGACCTACCCGCTATTTTCCTGAGGGGCTCCATAACCCGCCTAACGTTGGAGCTCCCTATAACTAATAGGCCCGCCCTCTGTGACTGTCGGGACCTTGCCGGAGAATCGGCCACTGGCCCAACAGGCGAGGCATCCTGTGGTGGCTCGGAAACGATGTCATCACCACTAGGAAGCACCCCGTACCTGTTGGAAAGGGGTAAGGCAGCTGCCACGCGGCCATATCCCACCTTCGCCTTTCGGCCAGGCACGCGCGAGCCCACCACTGTCCGCCATTCACCCTGGAGTGATGGCTGATCGGTAAGATGCTCACTGCCGGAAGACGCAGCGACATCAGGGGTTCCATGTGATTCCAAGGCCACCGAAGTAGGCATAGGTCTCACCACAGTTGCCCCAACGCCACTACGAGCCGACGCCTGCGCCTCGAGCTCGATGAGCCTAACAGACAAAGCCTCCACCTGCCCCCGAAGAGTGGCCAATTCTCCTTGCGTCCGCTCACAACAACCACAGTCCCTACACATGACTATGTTTACCCTACTCTATACGGTGACAAATTCCCAAGATAATCTTCTGATGAGCTACTCTGATAATCAAGAAACACTCACTGAAATACGAGACGCGAAAACTACGCTAGGTTTTCCCAGAAAAACTATTTAAAAGCTAAGCGCAGCAAATAAGTACAAAAACGCTTTATACAATCAGTACTCGCTGCTGCTGGTGCTCTCGCTCTGGCTGTCACAAGACAACTGCTGATTCAAGTGACTAGTGGCTAACGGCCGCGAAACAAACAAAAGACGGTTTTAGGGCGCTTTCTGTTCTAAACGATCAAGAAAACACTAAGAAATCTAACACGAAAACTACGTAAAGTTTTATCAAGAACTGTTAGTTACTACGCAGAGCAGATAAACACAAATAGAATCCCTTCCTTAGTGGAAGGTCGTAAACAAAATGCAAAATAAACGCTTTATACAAACAGTACTCGCTGCTGCTGGTGCTCTCGCTCTGGCTGTCACATCGCATAAGTATTAGGAGCAATACTTAGGAGCAGTACAATATGAGAAGAACACGTAAAATTAATATTAGGGAAGGAGAATGTGTTACTTACATTTATTGGAAGATTTCTGGGAAATCGCTGTGCATCTGTAAACGAAACTGCAACAAGACGTTAGTGTGACTAATGCTAGAGTGCTGTTGTAACATTTGGAGTCCCTGTCAAGCAGACGTGACAAAAGACATCGAACAGTTTCAGAGACGCGCTGCTTATGTCGTAACAGGGCGATACAGCCCGTACCGAAGTGCAACAGAAATGCCAGAGAAGATTAAATGTGAATCCTTGGAAGACTGTGAAACCACTTTGCCGCCATAATAATAATGTCGTGTGACGAGGGCCTCCAGTCGGGTAGACCGCTCGCCTGGTGCAAGTCTTTCGATTTGACGCCACTTCGGCGACTTGCGCGTCGATGGGGATGAAATGTTGATGATTAGGACAACACAACACTCAGTCCCTGACCGGAGAAAATCTCCTACCCAGAAGGGAATCGAACCCGGGCACTTAGGATTGACCACGCAGCTACCGGGGGCGGACGCCGCATATCATCTTGTGCGTGCGAATAATATAAGAGAGATTAGGGTATGTTCAGTGGTACACAAACAGTTGCTTTTCCCTCGCTAAATACGCGAATGGTACAGGACAGCCACTCATTAATGCTCATGCCAAGTGCCCTTTACCATGCACTGTACAGTAGCTTGCGAAGTGTATATGTAGCTCTGATTGAAATTTCGTAAGAAGGCCCTGCCGCAGCGGAAAACGCCTATGTTTTAAGTACTGCCACCCCAATTCGTGTATCATATCTGTGGCACCCTGTCCCGTATTTCGCGATAATACAAAACGAGCTGCCCTCCTTTGAACTTTTTCGATATCCTCCGTCAATCATATCTGTTGCGGATTCCACACCGCGCGCCGGCCAGAGAGGCCGAGCGGTTCTAGGCGCTACAGTCCGGAACCGCGCGACCGCTACGGTCGCAGGTTCGAATCCTGCCTCGGGCATGGATGTGTGTGATGTCCTTAGGTTAGTTAGGTTTAAGTAGTTCTAAGTTCTGGAGGACTGATGACCTCAGAAGTTAAGTCCCATAGTACTCAGAGCCATTTGAACCATTTTTTGAACCACACCGCGCAGCAGTATTCCAGAAGAGGCCGGACATGCGTAGTGTAGGCAGTTTCGTTAGCAGACCTGTTACATTTTCTAAGTGTTCTGCCAACAAATCGCGGCATTTGGTTTGCTTTCCACACAACATTATCCATGGGATCGTTATAATTTGAGTTATTCGTAACTGTAATATTTTAAGTATTTAGTAGATTTTTGAGCCTCCACATTTTTGTGATTTATCGCGTAACCGAAATTTAGCGGATTCCTTTTAGAACCCATGTGGACGACTTTGCACTTTTCGCTATTTAGAGTCAATTGACACTTTTGGAACCATACTGTATGTTGCCTAAATCATTTTGCAATTCGTTTTGATCATCTGATGAGTTAACAAGAAGGTAAATGATAGCATCATCCGAACAATCTAGCAGGGTTGTTCAGATTGTCTCCTAAATCATTTTTATAGATCAGAAACAGCGGCGGGCCTATAACACTTCCTTGGGGAACGCCAGATATTACTTATGTTTTACTCGATGGCTTTCCGCCAGTTGTTACGAACTGTCACCTTTATGAAAGGAAACTACGAATCTAATTACACAACTGAGACGATACTCCTTAGGCATACAGTTTGATTAGGAGTCGCTCGTGAGGAACAGTGTCAAAAGCCTTCTAGAAATCTAAATATATGCAATCACAAGAACGATATTTTCTGTATCCGTGTTGGCTATTTGTCAATAATCGTTTTCTTCGATGTAATTCATAATGTTCCAGCACAGTATATGTAGACAGCTGCGAAAAATTTGGAGCCGTACAAATCATTACGGAAAGTTCTAAACCTCCATGAAGTGAAAAAATATTCTGAAATCATCTTGATAAACCGCTTGCCAGTGAGAAGACTTACAGAGCATCAATTTAGCTGAATAACATTTTGTGCTACTAAAACGAAAAAGAAGTGATCCGCTAAAAAATAATTAGCCCCAACGGAAAAACTGGAAGCTAAGATAGAGCGAGAAAACTAAATTTCTATGAATAATATTATTTGAGTGCGTTACGGTTCCAAACGAGCACTGTTGTAACTCTTACTGCACTTTTTACATTTTTTTATTTGAAATTTCGCAGTAACCGGTAGGTACGCCGGTATCTGCGACGTTGTCCGGTTTAAAAATCAGTGAAATGTCATGGCATGCCACTAACTTAAGAAGCGTGCCTAGTGATGTATAGTACGTTAAAAGAAATATTCTGGTTGATAACTTCTTGAATTATAATTAACGTAGCCGCATGTGGAGACTAAAGAAGGCAAACATGGTGTTTTTTGGCCCATGACTCCTCTGTTATTAATCAAAACGCCCGCAATTACCGATCCCAGAAATAACAAGCGGTGCGGACCTGCGTTATGAGACATGATGTCTTTTATTCCACTTTCTGGGTTATAATTTAACTTCACTGCTGAATCAGAAGTGTAGGCGCTGTGTATCAGGACACCTACACCTGGAGTATGAAAAACTTTCAGTCGGTGCGAAACTTTGTCCTTGAGCTACGGCAGAGTGAACAAACTCCAATATAACAACGGGAGCAGTTTGCATTAAGTCCAAATGTTAACAGTTACTAATTAACATATACATATAGGATAACAATACTGGTATCAGAATGATACACACCGAGCGAGGTGGCGCAGTGTTAAGCACACTGGACTCGCATTCGGGAGGACGACGGTTCAATCCCGTCTCCGGCCATCCATATTTAGGTTTTCCGTGATTTCCCTAACTCACTTCAGGCAAATGCCGGGATGGTTCCTTTGAAAGGGCACGGCCGATTTCCTTCCTCATCCTTCCCTTACCCGAGCTTGCGCTCGTCTCTCATGACCTCGTTGTCGACGGGACGTTAAACACTAATCTCCTCCTCCTCCTCCTCCAGAATGATACTGACGCTTCATATTTATAACATTATTTATTAAAAAGGTCTTTCGGAAGAAAAGCTAATGAATCAAACTGACGTGTCGAACATCGGCGGAAATGGCCGATGTCTGACACAAACGCGCTCTTAAGGGACAAGTGAGACTGGAGCCATTAAGCTGTCTAGCTCGGTGTTCGGTGATGTCAACACATAACTCATTGAAATAGTATACAAGTTTAGTTTTGTAGTTAAAGGTGAAACAAAAGGTAAAAGTGCCTCGGACAGTGTTTGATGCGTATTAAATAACTCTCAGGAAAAGGAAGTCATATTAGATGTAATAGCTACAGCGATCGGAATACTGACTTACTGATTTTTACTAGTTCTCACTCGGCAGTGACTTCACTATGTCACCAGATACAGTCTAAATGTTTCCTAATGGTCTATCACTCAACTGAACAAATAAAAACGTGGTATGCGTTTCTCTTAAATCAAAATTTTGAACATTATTGTTGTGACCATAATAGCGATCCTAATGACCAGATTTACTTTCACTGCTGAAAATAGCTAGATTACAAACAGAGACCCGCAACGAGACACCTGGAAACATGAGGTAGGCATACCTCTTTTCCAACAGACAGCAAACCACCGAATGCAGACTGAACTCTTCCTGTTTACCAAACCTAGCCCTCCATATGCGACTTCCCGTCGGGAACAATTTACAGAGTCAGCATACTCAGGCGCAGTAATGTACCGCGGCACAAAGATTCCACACACTTTTACAAGTCCAGGACCGCTACAACGTCATAAACGCCATATTAAAAGAATGGTTATTTCAAAGCTCGAAGAATTTTAGCATCGCACTCCACTGGAGAATAATTTTCGAGGGGTAGTTTTTGGAACTGTATCAACCGCAAAGCTGTGTCAGCTAATCAGATGAGTTTCTGTAGAAGGTGGAAGAAGGAGTTCACGGATACAAAACTAAATGTAATATATCACTGGCTTTAGAATGAGGTTTGCTTTCGCACTGAGACTGCGACACTAACATAAATTTTCTCAGCATGTTATAGTCTTAGGTGGAGATTTCAATTTACCAGATATAGACTGGGACACTCAGATGTTTAGGACGGGTGGTAGGGACAGAGCATCGAGTGACATTATACTGAGTGCACTATCCGAAAATTACCTCGAGCAATTAAACAGAGAACCGACTCGTGGAGATAACATATTGGACCTACTGATAACAAACAGACCCGAACTTTTCGAATCTGTATGTACAGAGCAGGGAATCAGTGATCATAAGGCCGTTGCAGCATCCCTGAATATGGAAGTTAATAGGAATATAAAAAAAGGGAGGAAGGTTTATCTGTTTAGCAAGAGTAATAGAAGGCAGATTTCAGACTACCTAACAGATCAAAACGAAAATTTCTGTTCCGACACTGACAATGTTGAGTGTTTATGGAAAAAGTTCAAGGCAATCGTAAAATGCGTTTTAGACAGGTACGTGCCGAGTAAAACTGTGAGGGACGGGAAAAACCCACCGTGGTACAACAACAAAGTTAGGAAACTACTGCGAAAGCAAAGAGAGCTCCACTCCAAGTTTAAACGCAGCCAAAACCTCTCAGACAAACAGAAGCTAAACGATGTCAAAGTTAGCGTAAGGAGGGCTATGCGTCAAGCGTTCATTGAATTCGAAAGTAAAATTCTATGTACCGACTTGACAGAAAATCCTCGGAAGTTCTGGTCTTACGTTAAATCAGTAAGTGGCTCGAAACAGCATATCCAGACACTACGGGATGATGATGGCATTGAAACAGAGGATGACTCGCGTAAAGCTGAAATACTAAACACCTTTTTCCAAAGCTGTTTCACAGAGGAAGACCGCACTGCAGTTCCTTCTCTAAATCCTCGCACAAACGAAAAAATGGCTGACATCGAAATAAGTGTCCAAGGAATAGAAAAGCAACTGGAATCACTCAATAGAGGAAAGTCCACTGGACCTGACGGGATACCAATTCGATTCTACACAGAGTACGCGAAAGAACTTGCCCCCCTTCTAACAGCCGTGTACCGCAAGTCTCTAGAGGAACGGAGGGTTCCAAATGATTGGAAAAGAGCACAGATAGTCCCAGTCTTCAAGAAGGGTCGTCGAGCAGATGCGCAAAACTATAGACCTATATCTCTTACGTCGATCTGTTGTAGAATTTTAGAACATGTTTTTTGCTCGCGTATCATGTCATTTCTGGAAACCCAGAATCTACTATGTAGGAATCAACATGGATTCCGGAAACAGCGATCGTGTGAGACCCAACTCGCCTTATTTGTTCATGAGACCCAGAAAATATTAGATACAGGCTCCCAGGTAGATGCTATTTTTCTTGACTTCCGGAAGGCGTTCGATACAGTTCCGCACTGTCGCCTGATAAACAAAGTAAGAGCCTACGGAATATCAGACCAGCTGTGTGGCTGGATTGAAGAGTTTTTAGCAAACAGAACACAGCATGTTGTTATCAATGGAGAGACGTCTACAGACGTTAAAGTAACCTCTGGCGTGCCACAGGGGAGTGTTATGGGACCATTGCTTTTCACAATATAAATAAATGACTTAGTAGATAGTGTCGGAAGTTCCATGCGGCTTTTCGCGGATGATGCTGTAGTATACAGAGAAGTTGCTGCATTAGAAAATTGTAGCGAAATACAGGAAGATCTGCAGCGGATAGGCACTTGGTGCAGGGAGTGGCAACTGACCCTTAACATAGACAAATGTAATGTATTGCGAATACATAGAAAGAAGGATCCTTTATTGTATGATTATATGATAGCGGAACAAACACTGGTAGCAGTTACTTCTGTAAAATATCTGGGAGTATGCGTACGGAACGATTTGAAGTGGAATGATCATATAAAACTAATTGTTGGTAAGGCGGGTACCAGGTTGAGATTCATTGGGAGAGTGCTTAGAAAATGTAACGATTTGAAGTGGAATGATCATATAAAACTAATTGTTGGTAAGGCGGGTACCAGGTTGAGATTCATTGGGAGAGTGCTTAGAAAATGTAGTCCATCAACAAAGGAGGTGGCTTACAAAACACTCGTTCGACCTATACTTGAGTATTGCTCATCAGTGTGGGATCCGTACCAGGTCGGGTTGACGGAGGAGATAGAGAAGATCCAAAGAAGAGCGGCGCGTTTCGTCACTGGGTTATTTGGTAACCGTGATAGCGTTACGGAGATGTTTAATAAACTCAAGTGGCAGACTCTGCAAGAGAGGCGCTCTGCATCGCGGTGTAGCTTGCTCGCCAGGTTTCGAGAGGGTGCGTTTCTGGATGAGGTATCGAATATATTGCTTCCCCCTACTTATACTTCCCGAGGAGATCACGAATGTAAAATTAGAGAGATTAGAGCGCGCACGGAGGCTTTCAGACAGTCGTTCTTCCCGCGAACCATACGCGACTGGAACAGGAAAGGGAGGTAATGACAGTGGCACGTAAAGTGCCCTCCGCCACACACCGTTGGGTGGCTTGCGGAGTATCAATGTAGATGTAGATGTAGATGTACTAATATCCAATGCGCCTTGTCCTCGCCGTCCTCGCTTCCGCGCGCCATAACGATCACACACTACGAAAAGCGCTAGACCGCTGTAACGGCTCGTGCAGGTCGCCTGTTTTCTGTAGACATCGATCGGGATAAACGACTAAGAACAACATGAATTATTGTAGAAAGCATTGCCACCGCGAATATTCTGTGAGGAGCAGTCATTGCTAATGGCGTCCGACTAAGCAGAGCGTTTCCTTGGAGATAGAATGATGAAAGGTTGTCCTTAGCCACCGTGTATCAATGCGTCGACAGTATAGCATACATGGCATTTGCCGATTACTAGTGCAAATATATTTGCTACAAATATAAGATAATACGACTTCCGGAGGTGCTCCTATAGTAGCTGCCGGCACGGTAGCTCAGCGTGTTCGGTCATAGGGCACGCTACCCTCTGTAATAATAATAATAATAATAATAAAGCCGGCCGAAGTGGCCGAGCGGTTCTAGGCGCTACCGTCTGGAAACGCGCGACCGCTACGGTCGCAGGTTCGAATCATGTCTCGGGCATGGATGTTTGTGATGTCCTTGGGTTAGTTAGATTTGAGTAGTTCTAAGTTCTAGGGGACTGATGACCTCAGCAGTTAAGTCCCATAGTGCTCAGAGCCATTTGAACCATTTGAACCAATAATAATAAAGAGTGAATGGATCAACGATGAACTTGAACGAGTGTCATGGGACGTCCGCCCCGAACAAATGCAACGAACAATATGAGACTTAGAAAAAAATGATCAGAGCATCTGCATAATAAGCAGGAGACCCATGTTCGAATCTCAATGCGGAACAAATAAAAAAAATTAAAATAAAATATAGAGCAGCGAATCAGGGAAGTAAGACAGATTCACAAGGGAAACTCCCCTACGCGTCATCATCGATTTTGTCCACATTTGCAGTTTATGTATAGCTTGGCCGGAAATGAAATTGACAGGGGTGAGAGCTCCACATGGCCAAGTTTTGGGGGAAAAAGTAGAATTTTTATCGCGTTTCGAGTGAGGCATCAGCCATTCATGTCAGCGTAATTTCCAGACAGTGGTTGGCGTAGCAGGAAGATTGCAGAGCGGTAAACCGATGGTCGTGAGGTCGAGTACGTACACGAAAACTTTACCAATTTTTTTTTTCAATTTACCCGGTATTTATACTGAAAATAAACCTAAATAATGCTCAACATATTCTACTTATTAGTATTTTCCTAAGCGGCGTGAAAAGGAAAGGCAAACGATGTTTTGGTATTGGAAATGAATTTCAAAGTAAGGATTTTACTTACAGCGTCCACGAGAGTTCTGCAAGCAACGTTTCAAGAAGGGACTGTAATTAAAGAGTCCAGGACCTCATACTATGTCAGTTTCATTTTGACCTCTGAGAAGACTGCATCAAAATACGTTTCATTGTACATCACCAGCTATCCATCCTAATATTTGGAGAAATTTTGCGTTGTCTGTGGTTTACTGCCAACTGTGCGATGAGAGAGAATCTTTTATGTACATAAACAGTGTTTGTTTTTATACAGAAACTTTAAACAATCAAGTAATTGTAAAATGCAGTATTCACAATGTTCGCAAGATGTCTAGACAATGGTTCCTCTGTTTTTACGAAGTAGATGTAAGTCATCAACTGTAAAATAATAAAATTGTCATTTTATATACGAAGTTCCTTTGGATTTCCTTTTAAAGCCTTTTATGAAAATATTGGTAAATACAAGATATTGAGCATTATTTCGGTTTTTTTTATATTGGAAGTAACATAAAAACTGAAAATAAAATAAGTTTCCGCTTAAGGACTCGATACCGCGATCCTCGAGTTACCATTCTGTAACCTATGTTGATCCATCATGGGTCTGTAATCTTTCCGCTGTGCTAAACGCTGTCTAGAAACTACGCTAGCAAAATGGCTGATGCCTCGCCTGATGGACACCAAAAAAAAAAAAAAAAAAAAAAATAGGGGAGAGAGTGGAACGGATATGATGCGCGAATTAGTGTGGCAGTCATTAAAACAAAGGCGTTTTCCGTTGCGGCAGAATCTTCTCTTAAAATTTCAATCGCCAACTTTCTCCTGCGAATGCGAAAATATTCTGTTTGCTTATAGGTACATAGCGAGAAATGATCATCATAAAATAAAAGAAATTAGAGCTCGCACAGAAAGATTTAAGTGTTCGTTTTTCCCGCACGCTGTTACAGAGTGGAACCGTGGAGAAATAGCTTGGAGGTGGTTCGATGAACCCTCTGCAACGCACTTAATTATGAACTGCAGAGTGATCATCCAGTAGATGTAGATGTAAACTCTTGGCCTTCTGGAGGCCCAACTTCTGTCACTTTCATTTCTGGCCTAGCCCTGCACTTATCAATTTGGACGAAATCGATGACGACGATAGGTACCGTCCCCTTGTCACATCGAATCCGCGCAGTGGATTGAGGACCGCGATCTGATTCGTTGGGCCAGTCTGAGTGTGGTGTTGAGGCGGTTTCTCACGCTCGTTCGAGCAACTGCTGCGCTGGAGTCCAAATTCCGACGTAGAATAAAATACATTAAAGTTGCGCTGTACCAAAACTACGGTTCGGTAGTTTTAGTACACTGCATAAATGACAAAGCATATGGTAGGGTTATCGATAGTACTTCGACCATTGGTAGGGAAAGAAACAAATGAATGTGTAAGACAGAAAATGGGAGCCGACGACTTCGCTTCTTGTTTGTTTTTCAAATAATTAGAGTCACATATAATTCGGTGTTAGTCCACTGTGTATTTTATATCCTCACAGAAAATAAATTTCATTTTATACGTAGTAAAAATCGTGTATAAAATGTAACAGTTAGCCAACCCGTTGCAAAATGGGTAAAGTGGCTCTAAGTACTATGGGACTTAACATCTGAGGTCATCAGTCCCTTAGACTTAGAGCTACTTAAACCTAACTAACCTAAGGACATCACACACATGCATGCCCGAGGCAGGATTCGAACCTGCGACCGCAGCAGCCGCGTGGTTCCGGACTTAAGCGCCTAGAACCACTCGGTCACAGCGGCCGGCAACCGGTCGTACACAGCTTTTAAAAAACACATTAACCAGGTTTCGATAGCGCTAAGACTACCTCCATCAGAATGGTAAAAGTTACTTGAAAGTTAAGCTGTTATATGAGTTCATGTAACTTTTAGCATTCTGATGAATATATTCTTAGAGTTATCGAAACCTGGTTAACGTATTTTTAAAAAAAGTTGTGTTCAATCGGTTGGCTTTCTGTTACATATTATATATTTGCATACACGGTTGTTGAGCGCACTGCTAAACAATGTTTAAAATATCTAATACAAATTGATTGATCGTCTAACTTCTGCACTTTTATATAATCAAAGCAATTACTTAGACGCAAATACAGTTTTCCATGCACAAACATTATCTATATATTTATTGTTATTTTGTACTCAATAGAACGTTTATTCGTCATGATCAAAGTCGAGTTTCCTATTATTATTGACAAATGCGAAAGTTGTTAATGAATAATAGAAACATGTCTTATATACATTCGACAGAGTATTGAAGCGATGTTCGATATATTTTTGTTTCGCGGTCTTTTTAATTTTAAGTTTTGTTTAGGAAATTGCTATTTCTAGCACTATCTCATAAATCTGTATATTTTTCTTTATTGTTACTACGACATCCCCCTGTTTCACGTTACAAAGCAACAGTTTTCGAATGAAACCTGAATTAAATACTGACAGTTTCCGTTTCGCTATAAATACCTTTATTCTTAAGTAGCAGACTCAAGGGGAACTACGTAGAACAAAAATGTTCCTTAGGTTGCCTGGCCCTTCATATACCCTTAATCAGTTTCTAGACGGTTCACTGCTTCCGAGTTTTGGGGGAATCTAGTAAGGTACTGATCGCGTAAATAAAAGAAAGCGATCGTTCTCAGGTACGCACCACACCTAAGGTACAGGTAACGTGGGAACGAGATTAACTGACCAAAGCTACCAGGAAATGTACCGTAGTGTACGCTTGCTTATGGTAGCTTACATTAGTTCTACAGCTCTACGACACACAGTACAATAGCACACGGAATAGAGTTTAAACGATTCATAGAAAGATGATGCACACGACTTTCCTCTTCAAGGTTATCTTGGCGATTGTGGTAGCAGGAAGGGCATTACGCTACAAGGCTACATCATAAAATTAAACTTTGCGAAATCCTGAAAAGGCAAACCAGCACTAAACGGGATATGCGATAGGGAAAAAAATAAAGAAAGAAGAAACCATTGTATCATTTCCACTGACGACGGCCGGTACACTGTTAGATTTGACTACTGTTTAAATTTATGCAGCAGCAACCTTAATTCTCTAGTATGCTTAAATGTAAAAGTAGCCAAACAAAGTGGAACCGCTCTGATACTTAAAGATACTGCCGCTCGTGGAGCCATTTTCTGGGCCGCATTCATCACCCGACGGCACGGGACTACAAGCTAATACTGTACTCGGAAGCCGGCCGAAGTGGCCGTGCGGTTAAAGGCGCTGCAGTCTGGAACCGCAAGACCGCTACGGTCGCGGGTTCGAATCCTGCCTCGGGCATGGATGTTTGTGATGTCCTTAGGTTAGTTAGGTTTAACTAGTTCTAAGTTCTAGGGGACTAATGACCTCAGCAGTTGAGCCCCATAGTGCTCAGAGCCATTTGTACTCGGAAACAAGTATTTTTGTGTATTTTTTCTCTCTGCCATGAAACAGATCTTCCAAATAAGACTTTTCCGAAAATGAAACGAGCCCAGATGAGCTTGGTATCCTTGGTAGCTAGAAAACTGTTACGCGAAATAATGTTACGCTGCGGCACCTGTTAGCTATACAGAGTGATTCTTTTTAACGTTAAAAAACCCCTGAAGCAATGCAGAGACAAGTGATTTATTACGAGACACGGGGGGTCGCAAATGTTGGAGAACAGCCCAAAAGTGGATGACAAACACTGGACAGGTGACATACTTCACCGCGCGGGAATGGATGATTGAGCGATGCAGTACTTATATTTGGGCGAAGGATGTATATTTCGAACACTTTTTGGAAAAAATTGGAAATTTGTGGTAAGTTTTATGGGACCAAACTACTGGGTCATCGGTTCCTAAGCGTACACACTACTTAATCTAACTTACGCTAAGGGCAACACCCGCACACCCATGCCCGAAAGAGGACTCGAACCTCCGACGGGGGAAGTAAGTAGAAGTTACAAAATTATTGTACTCGTTGTAACCAAGGAAAAGCCGTTCTTATTTTGTATTTCTTTTCTTTTGTCCCTTCCTTTTCTTGTTTACAAACATTATTTAGTAAATAAAACGCAGAACATTTACTTGTAACAACGTAATTCGAAAGCTTATACTCATTTGCTTTTGACGCAATACGGTAGGTTTTTGCTGTACTGTACTTTGCAATAAACCAGCGGAGACCGCGAAACCGATAAATAAAATAATAATCTTACAAGAGTGTAAACACATAATTGTCTAACTCAATGAAAGAAATTCTGCCTACCAGACGTAAGACTCGGAGCTACACTGGCGTGAATACTTGACCAGTGTTGGGATGATCAGGTGTGACAGACCGATAGGCATAGCCGCTGCACATGCGGCGAGGTACACCATTTGGTGACGTCACATGTTCAACATTTCTCATCCACTTTTAAGGTATTTCCTGACATCTGCGACGCCATCTGTCTTATATTCAATTACTTTTCCCAGCGTCATCTACGTCGATTCAGAGGTCTTTAAACGTTAATAGACATTATGCTGTATGTGCAACACTATCGCAGCTGCTGTTAAGAAATGCTTTAATTTCCTCGAACGATTACTCAATGAACATCTTCAGGTGACAGGTGCCTAGGAATTTGCCGATTGCTTTAGTACACATGAGCACAGTTTCAGGGCATTTGCACTTGCTGGTACTATATCATGAGGCTTGGTATAAAATCACATGCTACTGAAACTGTTTTCATGTGTACTAAGGCACTCGGCAACGTCCTAGTCATGTGCCACCTGAGGGTGTTCAATGAACGTAACCGGTAAGCGGAAATTAAAACATTTCTTAATAACAGCTGAGGTGGCGGTTTACATTTAGCTTAAACTGTCACAGAAATGTTGATGCATACGGGTGTACCAAAAATTAATACACAATTTTTATTATGTCATTGTGCGAAACTAAAAACACGAGATAGTTGACGTGTATCTGCTGTTTGCAACGATATGCAGGAAAACAACGGTAGTCTCTTAAGATGTTGAGAACTATCAACACGAAAAAGAACATTCAGTGCTTAGTAGCCAATGCTTACCAGCCGCATCCAGTCACATAATGAGATATTTGCTTACCTTTTACTGACACACAGAAATTGCTTCATCTGTTTTATAAAATACTGTTCCTATTGAGAAACCATTTTCTCAGGACAGACTGTGCTCATTAAACACTAAAAGAAACTATTCGTAATAGTGTGTCGTATCAAGTCTCTAACTTTGTGGCTGAAATATAACGCTAATGGAAGCTGCTAGTGGGATATTACCATCAATGCTAGCTATACAGCCTCAGTGAATAAAGTAGTTAAACATGCTACATAATGTGCAGAATAATTATAAATCAAAGTGCCCTAAGCGAAATATTCTATCACAATACAGCAACCCCTAGCGGCGATCACTTTGGTTTAAGAATCACAATAAACACTTTCTGTACACCTCATCTGAAAATTTAAATTTTCATGTACACCTACTGTATACTCTTAAGTGCCTGGCAGAGAGTCCATCGAACCACCTTCACAATAATTCTGTATTATTCCAATCTTGAACAGCGCGCGGAAAAAACGAACACCTATATCTTTCCGTAAGAGCTCTGATTTCCCTTATTTTATTATGATGATCGTTTCTTCCCATGCAGGTCAGGGACAACAAAATATTTTCGCATTCGGAGGAGAAAGTTCGTGATTGAAATTTCGTGAGAAGATTCCCCCGCAACGAAAAACACCTTTGTTTTAATGATGTCCCCCGAAATCGTGAATCACGTCAGTGACACTTTCTGTCCTATTTCTCGATAACACAAAACGGGACGTTGGCGCGCCAGATACATACAGTCTGCGGCCGCGAGCTCGTCTCCAGTTCACCACCGGAAATGGAGGGTGGAAATCATCAGACGAACGTCAGTCGAAGAACCCGAGACAGAACCCAACACGCAGTTTGTGCTACTCTTCTTTGAACTTCCTCGACGTACTCCGTTAATTCTAACCGGTAAGCATTATTGCAAAAGAGGACGGACAAGCGTAGTGTAGGCAGTCTCCTTAGTAGATCTGTTGCATCTTCTAAGTGCCCTGCCAATAAAACGCAGTCTTTCTATGTGTTCTTCCCAATTTAAGTTGTTCGTAACTGTAAGTCCTAGATATTTAGTTGAATTTACGGCCTTTAGATTTGTCAGATTTATCGCGTAACCGAAGTTTAATGGATTCCTTTTAGCACTCATGTGGATGACTTCAGACTTTTCGATATTTTGGTTCAATTGCCAATTTTCCACCATACAGATATCTTTTCTAAATCGTTTTGCAGTTTGTTCTGATCTTCTGACAGCTCCACTAGATGATAAACGACAGCGTCATTTGCAAACAACCTAAGACGGCTGTACAGATTGTCTCCTAAATCGTTTATATAGATAAGTAACAGCAGAGGGTCTATAACACTCTCTTGGGGTACACCAGAAATAACCGACATGATATTCCATAAGCACGCAATTTGACTACATTGTGCAATGGCTAAAAAAACCAGTAATGAAAATAAACAATGCTAGCTGCTACGAATCGTATCTATAAATGATCTAATATACGGACATGGTGCTGAAGAATGTCCACAATGAATAAGCATAAATTGAAGCACGTGTTAAACAATCAAAATTCATGTTTAATGTTTATGGGTGTGCCAAATTCACGGCCGTACTGAGAGAGAAGACCGATGGTGAAATTTTTCAGACGAGGAATTGTTCGAGATGTCACATACGGAAAGCTGTCAGCTACATAGGCCAGAAGTATTCCAATTAGCAGATGAGAGAAAAAGTGAATATCATTCTAATTTAGTACGACGTAGGATCGGAGGATTGGAGGTAGCCTACATTAGGGTATGACGAAATGTTGGTTCATCAATTTACAATATGACCAGGTCTGCGACCCAGAAGAACGTTATTGAATTTTTAGCAATAGTTCGATATTAGATAAAGTTAACAGCAGTACTGACTTGAACTGACTGTGAAATAGGTCACATCTAGACTTTCAATCGGCTGCAGCGATATACTAACGTCATAAAAACGCAGACGAAGCAAAGAAAGATTATTAAGAACGAAAATATATAACAGCAGCGTTGTAGTTCATTTTGACCGAAGCTACTGTTGGTCCACTCGGCTGTAGCGATAACGAATTTCTTCTGATCCGGATCTTTACGTTACACGTCTCTATGTGAGAAACATTGTCACGAGCGAATCTTGTCATCCATTTCTAAAATTATGACCAATTAGCAAATCTACTGAACATTTTTTTCCATTCTGTCGGAGAATAATAACTGTCTCTCGGTCGATTCAAATCATTCTGATGAACTTAATGTTTAATTTATAGAACCACTGCTCTCTTGTCATATTGTAACATTAGAATGCGATACCACAATGAAAAATTCAGCCGTGCGTTTATAAATATGTCGTATTTCTAAAGATGGTATAAATTTAACATTTTAGAAAGAACACGTCTCTTGAAAAACGTAAAATACTATCATAATTCCTAGTCCAAGTATTTGTGAGTAAGAGTACGGCAGTCACATGCATCCGTCACGTGTATTGGGTACTGCGCTCCAAATTTTCGACTGTCCCTAATTTCTGTCCCAAACTGTTGCTATAAATGACTGCTCATCGACATTGAACTGATATCGTAGAATCTATTAGACTAATCCACGTTCCGTATAATCAGTGCATGCCAACTGGGAAGCTGAAGACATCAGCCGAATCTAACGAAAGAGCTGATAAAATCTTTGAATGGTTCTAGTTTCTTAGAGCTAGCTATAGCTCTTTGTTTCATTGGAAAGGCATTGCTCTCACTGTCGGAGAATGACTCAGGTAATTAGACATGTAAAGTCCGTATGAGCATGCTGTGTGACCAAGTACAAAAACAGCACAGGTGCGACACGAGTCCTTTTGAGGAAAACTTATGTGACAATGGAATGGAATATAAGAAACAGGTTGAGATTAATAAAAATCGAAACAGTGACCTTCATATGAGATGTAATACAGATGACTGACTGAAATTATTGAAAATACTCACCTTTATATCAACAAACGTGTGAATTTATGGTATAACCGTCAGAAGTTGATGGTATGAGCCATTGATTTAATTCCAAATATGTGACCGCTGCAACTAACCGTTTTATCTTCATTTTAGTTTAGATTTTTTTTGCGCCTTAGCTGTATCGTTTCTAATATATGCTCAATCAGATTAATATATTACGGATGGATAAAAATTAGAAGCAATGTTTTGTTAAATTTGATTACACTACATAGGCCTGCCGTTTATCTTGTTTTGTTTTATTACCTGTGGTTCTTGTGAACTACCACAAATTTTGCTCTTTCAAGTGTATCGTCTCTTTAAATTTATTTTATTTTCTTCTTAAGGTCACGGTATCAGAGCCTATGCTATGTGTAATATAGAAATGTATGTCAAGCGTCCATTTTTGTCGAGTGGTTGTCGAGAGATGTCGTTATATGTGATCTCTATACACACTATCCTGATACCCACTCATCCTGTGTGTTTCTGTGATCTTGCGACTGCAAATTTTCACTCTCCAAATCAGGAATGGTTTCATCTGTCGCAGCTATGTAGCATATCCCCGTATGGTAGTCCTCATAATAAAAACCGACATCAGACTAATTTGGGCCTGGAGTTGATGTTAAAAGCGTTGTGAATTTCGTTCCAAATGTATGTCTGACATGAATAACTGTTTGCGGATCAAAGTGCTGTCATTTAGAATAAGAAATGGTCTGTTTTAATACCATGTTGAATCTTTGTCTTAATACTGCGATGAGATGAAGACGTAATTATTTTGTGTGAGCTTACTGAGATGAACTTTCCAGTGGACAGCTGATCTGACTTAAATCACTATTCGCTTCTCAAACAACGCGCTCCCTCGCGTTAAATTCCCAGTGGCGCTCCGTCTAATGTGTGACTCTCCAGTTAGCAAACTCCTTAAGACTTTTAAAATAATAGTTAACAAAAATTTGGTGGTCTGAAATGACGTTATAAGTAGCCTCACTGTTACTAAGTGTGGACGCAAACCGATTTGGCACTAAGATCATTTCTTTTTAACACAGATTGCTTGGGAATGTACTATATTTGAATTAAATATAAGCTAATTTTGTTTGGTTGCTACATTCCTTTTGTTATCTACACTACGCTTGTCCGTCTCCTCTGTAGGGCTGCTGATCGGAATGGGGTCCTTATCAGATAGGACTGACAGGGGACATCGAAGAAGTTCAGAAAGGGCAGCTCCTTTTGTAGGCGAGAGGGTATCACGGATATAATAAGCCAGTCGGGGTGGCAATTTTCCGCTACAGCGAGATCTTTTCACGAAATGTCGATCACTAACTTTCTCCTACGAATGTGAAAATATTTTTTTGACTCCCACCTACACTGGGAGACATGACCATCGTGATAAAATAACACACATCATATCTCGCGTGGAAAGATTTAGATGTTCATTTTTCCGACGTGCTATTCGAGAATATTCCGGTCGAGAAAGTTGTTCTATGGACCCTCGCCCAAGCACCTAAGTGTGACTTGCAGAACAGTCATGTAAATCTTGCACTTCCCTAAAAAATATGTTTCTTTACAGTTACAACGTGGTATGTTTAAAATTGGAATAATACTGATTTTTTCGTGGAGATGAAACTCAACATTTTGTCCTCGGTTTTAAACGTATGGTTGTTCGTAACGGTGTTAATATATTATTTTGAGTACTGTAATGATTTAAGTTCTTTTCATTTCTCTTTGATGTCGTCAATTTATTAAATCGGAAATTGCGTTGCAAAATTTTATGCAATTAAGTAGTAAACTTCAAATACAGGTTTTTAATTCTCGTCTTGTGGCAAAGCGCGTACCTGGAACCCGAGAGGTCATGCGACCGAATCACGCTCGGCCCACGGAACGTTTCAGTCTGCCTTGACTCTAGCCTTCACCTCTCAACAGTGTGAGGAGTCGCCGGGAACGACACTTGGTTCGGATCCCACGTTAAACTGTAGGTCCCCTTTCTCCGGTTGGATAAGTAGGGTAGGTTAGGGATACGCAAGTCGCCGAAGCGGCGTCCAATTGAAAGACTTGCATCCGGCCACTGAGCCACATGAAATTATTATTAATTCAAAAATTGCTATTATTGTGGATTAGTTATCACAAAATTTCAACCTAGGGATCTGTAGGAGTTAAATATGGCCATAGGTGCGTGGCTTTGGGAAGATGAAACGCTGAACTGGAGCCGTTCTCAACAAAAAAGTAATGTTTCAAATTTCTCGTCTCGCGGACATCGAGGTCATTGATGTCTGAAGATGGGCTATGAAGTCTTCCACGACGTCGCACGAGGAACATTCGAGCATTCTCCTCAATGACTGCAAGGAATCCAAAGTCTGGATGGTCGGCCGCACATTTGAATTCGAGAACGCAGCACTGCCTTGTTCCGCAGTAACTATATCACCTACCTCTGCGAGATCTTCAGATAGAAGGAAGATAAACGTTATACCTCGAATTAAATCTCCGCCAGTCAACACCTAGGTGCGACAAATCTGAACATCGCGGTATGTACGCAGCTGAGCTGTCCACTGGGAAGCCTGTTGTATCACATACGACGAACACTTAATTTAAAAAAATATATGTTTGCTATTGAATGGATGTTACAGACCATTCTTTAAGTGCCTGGTTTATCTTATGTACTGTTTTGTGATCGTAAAGCTCTTACTGAAACATCTTGTCGTCACCTACAGCAGCAGTTTCAGCAGCGCAAAACAAGTTTCCATTAATGATCGTAGACAAAACCTTCGCGCAACGGAAAGAGTAATTTATTCTACGATAGGTACTAACGCTTGGATTTGCAGTTACTGTACACAGTTTGAACTTCACAAGCACTTCATACACTGTCCCACTGTTTATTTGTAATTAAGACGTATCGTGTCCTTATTTGTAAGACACAGGAAAACCAGAATTTAACTGTCACGTTCCGGCAGAACCACGGCAGAATCAGCGGTGAAATACTAGTACACCATCAAAGAGTGGAAACACTAAGTAAAAAGAGAGGAATCAGTCACGCGCTACTTAGTATCACAAAGTAGGCGGTTATAAGCGTACTTTTAATATGTACATTTGTTCGAGGCACATGCACTACAAATCGAGACTTCAATCTTGACAATTTCTAGAGATAAT